>NW_022985018.1:71181-74013 GCF_010015815.1 Dothidotthia symphoricarpi CBS 119687 | reverse complement strand
TATTACTATTACTATTACTATTACTATTACTATTACTATTACTATTACTATTACTACTACTATTACTTTTAATATAATTACTACTTTTACTACTACTACTAAATTTACTAGCTTTGTTTTTATTTATATTAAATATATAGCTCTATAGTATACTAGAAAACTGTAATTAATATATTATATTTCTTTTATATTCTTATTATATACGTGTTTTAATTACTTATTAGTTTATATTATATTTCTCTACTTTCTATTACTATTACTATTACTATTACTCCTACTACTACTTATAAATCTATACTATATTTATAAATAATTTATATTTAAAGTACTTTCTTTCTATTATTTATAAGTCTTTTTTTAAACTAAAAGCTTAATAAGATTAGCTATTATAGACTAGCCTTAGAGTTAAGCTATAATTAGTATTAATAATAGTATTTTATCCTCTATTAAGTAGAGTAGAATTCTTGTAATAGTACTATAAATAGATAATAAAATTATAGAATAAATAGGTATTTATTAAGAAAAAAAATATATTCTTAAAGTATAAGCCTAAGAAATATATAAGTACTATATACTAGAGCTTTAAGGGCTTTACGCCCTTAGCCTAGAGGTCTGCTAAAGGTAAGCTAATAAAAACTTAGATAGAAATACCTAAAATAGAGCTTTTCTTCTTTATATAGTTTATTTTAAACTACTAGAATCTTTATAGTTAATAAATAGGTATTTTATTTATATAGTTTATTTAATAAACTTTATAAAAACCTTTTATAAAAAGAAAATAATTTAAAAGATATTTAGTACTAAATTATTTAAGTTTTTTCTAGGCTAGTTCTTAGATCTAGCCTAAGGGCCTACTACGCTAGGCCTATATTCTAATTACTAAGTTTTTATAACTTTAGTAAGTAAAGCCTAGTTTATTATAGGTAACTACTAGGCCTCTATAGAATATCTAATTTACTATTATTCTTAGATTATAAAATTTAGAGGTATAGTTATACTTACTATATATTATTATTAGTAACTTTATATTTATAAGTTTTGCCTTATTAGGTACCTATTAACTATATAAATAGTTTATTAGGCTTTATAACTCTCTTAGCTCTATTCTAAAGGCTTTATAATATATAATTATATAAAGTAAGAGCTTAATATAGAGTTTACTTATTACAATTTATTATTTACTTACTATATTATTATAGTTAGTATTTAAACTTACTTACGTAATAATTTATAAGCTAGTATTATTCTTTTAAGGCGTATTACTAGTAGCCTTTTTAAAGGTTTATTTTATATAGGTAGTACTTACTTTAATATTAGTACCTATTATATTTTTTAAAACATTTATAATTATAGTTCTTCTTTAAGAGTTTATTAGCTATTTATAAGTAGTTTACTAGGTATAGTTCTAGTAATTTAAGTAGTATTTATAATTTATTTATATTATAATAACTTCTTTTATTTACTAGTATATATTAAGTAAAGTAAAGTAGTATAGTATTATTATAGTTATAGAGGGCCTATACAGACGTAGTAAATAGGTATAAAATACTTATATATTACTTTATATCTTTAATATTACTATACTAACCTTCTTTAAATTAACTTACTATACGTCTACCTTTCTATATTAGTAATATATCTCTACTTAAGTAGATTTACTAGCTCTTTACTAATATAGCTCCTTAGCCTACCTTTACTTACTTCTAGTATATAGGCTATATTAACCTTTTTACTACTACCTCTATAAAGTATCTTTTTAATAGTACTATTATTTTATTCTTTAAGTTATAGTATAGTAATAAACTATACTATAAGTATAAGGCTAGCTAAGGTATTTATAGTAGTTATTTTAATACTATAACTAAAGGATTAACTAAGGTAAGTTTTCTATTTTATTTTATTAATACCTTACTTATTACTAACCTTAATAGATTCTAACTAAGTATTATTATACTATTAATATCTTTAACTATTACGTTAAGTATACTTTATATAGGACTTAATAGTTATTTTACTTTATATCTACTACTAATACTAATACACTCTTTATAAATAATATAATTTAAACTTACTAGGTAAATACTTATATTTATACTAAGGCTAAATATAAGAGCTTACTTAAGTATAATTATACTAAGTACTATACTATTACTAATAGTAACCTTACTACTTTAGCTTCTACTTAGGCTTATAAAGTTTCTACTTAGTATAACTTAAAGTAATAAAAGGTTACTTTACTATTATTATAGTATCTTTTTATTACTAAAATATTCTTATTAGGTTTTAGTACTACTAGCCTATATTATTCTTATATTATTATTATTTATACTTTTATAATAGCTTACTTCCTAGATAATAATACTTTTAAAAATATTAATAAGTACTACTACTACTATAGCACTAATATTTCTAATACTATAAAGAAAAAAATCTTATTTTTATTATTACCTAAGTGTATTAGGATTAAAAATATAATAGTTATATTATTTTAAAATAGGGCCGTGCACAGCAGTTAGAGTAGATATTAATATAGGACTTTAATATTAAAGTCCTATATTAATATTAGTTTATAATTACCTATAAGTTACTATTCTAAATATTAAAGTTTGCAATTAACTACTATAAGTTGCTATCTCTAATGTTAAAGTTTGTAATAACCTATAAGTTACTATCCCTAACGTTAAAGTTTATAATTAACTATAAGTCTATCTCTAATATTAAGGTTTATAATTAACTGTAAATTACTATCTCTAATATTAAAGTTTATAATTACCTATAAGTTACTATCTCTAACATTAAAGTTTATAATTACCTATAAGTTACTATCTCTAA
>NW_022985018.1:60811-69451 GCF_010015815.1 Dothidotthia symphoricarpi CBS 119687 | reverse complement strand
AATATAAGATTACCTAGTACTAGTGTAAGGCGTTTATATATAACTATAACTCTACCTTAATTTATAGTAAGTTATAGTAAGTTATAGTAAATTATAGCGTATTATAACTACTTATAGTTATTATTCTTAGCTAGCTCTATTAAATAGAAGTAGTATAAGATTACCTAGCACTAGCGTAAGGTATTTACGTATACCTATAAACCTGCCTTAATTTATAGTAAATTATAGTAAGTTATAGAGAAGAGTAGTAACTTATAGTAAGTTATTAAGAAGAGCTATAATTTATATAAAATTATAGATAGTTATAATAAATTATAGAGAAGTATAATAGCCTATAATAGGACTATAAAAAGAATATATTAAAGTAATTTATAATTAGACTTTACAGTATACTAAGATTAGCACTAAAGAGAGAGTTCTAAGTAAAATTACTTTTATTCCTTTACACTCTTATAAGGTAGATTACTAAAGATATATTATATTTACGCTTTTATAATTAAACTATAGAAAATTACAATATTCTATTAATATTATCTACTACTAGTGTAAGGTATTTATATAGCTATATAGCTTTACCTTACACTAGGAATAATAGTAAAGTTATATAGTTATACTTTATAATTTTAATATAGAACGTTAATATATAATCTTAATATAAGACGTTAATATATAATTTTGCTATAGGACGTTAATATATAATTTTAATATAAGACATTAATATTTAATTTTAATATAGGACGTTAATATCTAATTTTAATATAGGACGTTAATATCTAATTTTAATATAGGACGTTAATATATAATTTTAATCTAGAATATTAATAACTTAAAACTTTCTAATTTACTATAAACTACTATCTTAAGCCTTAAAGTTAAGATAATCTACAAATTACTATTCTAAATATTAAAGTTTATAATTAACTATAAGTTACTATCTCTAATATTAAAGTTTATAAGTTACTACAAATTACTATCCTAAATATAAAGTTATAATTTACTATAAATTATTATCTCTAAGGTTAAAGTTTATAATTACCTATAAATTACTATCCTTAACGTTAAAGTTTATAATTAACTATAAGTTACTATTCTAAATATTAAAGTTTATAATTTACTATAAATTGCTATTTTTAATATAAAGTTATAATTTACTATAAATTACTATCCTAAGCCTTAAAGTTAAGATAATTTATAAATTACTATTCTTAATATTAAAGTTTGTAATTTACTGTAAATTACTATTCTAAACGTAAAGTTATAATTTACTATAAATTACTATCTCTAATATTAAAGTTATAATTACCTATAAATTATAATTCTAAACGTAAAGTTAAGATTATCTATAAATTACTACCTTAAGTATAAAGATACTATAGTACTATTATTTAAGACTATATTAAGTATTTAAATACTATTTTATTTCTATATAAGAATAGCTTACTATATAGTAAGCTCTAAGCTTTTACTAAGTAGAAAAGCTAAGCTATTTATATTACAGAACTTAAAGCTCTATTAAGAGGCAGCGCTAAGCTTCTTCTATTATAAAACTTAAAAATTTCTTTAAGAAGTAGAGCCTAGGTTTCTATATTATAGAGCTTAAACTACTGTTAAAAAGTAGTACTAAGCTACTTCTATTATAAAACTTAAAGATTTTATTAGGTAGAGAAGCTAAGCTTTCTAAACTATAAAGCTAGAAGTTCTATTAAGTATAGGTACCTAAGCTTCTTATATTATAGAACTTAAAAATTTCCTTAAGAAGAGAAGCCTTCTTTAAGAAGAAGAGCTAAGCTCTTTAAGCTATATAGCTTAGAGTTCTATTAAGTGTAGGTACTAAACTCCTTATATTATAAAACTTAAAAATTCCTTTAGGTAGAGAAGCTAAGCTTATTATATCTAGCTATTATAAGTAGACCTTATTATAAAAGTTATTAAGTTAAAGCTATAAGCTATAGATTATAGTATATATCTGTAAAGTATAGTAAGTTATAGTAATAACCTATAATTTACTATAAATAATAGTTTAGTACTAATAAATAGAGTAAAATATATACTATACTTTTAAAAAGATCTTAGAATATAATTTAACTTTACCTTTCTTACTATCTACACTAGCTATAAATAAGCTATAAAGTAATTAATAAACCTAAAGAAAACTATAGTAGCTAGCTATATATAGTAATAAATAACTCTATAATGTAGTAAATTAAGGTATAATTTAGTACTACTCTTTCTTTTCTTTAGCGTTATACTCTACTTCTCTAATTTCTTATCTTCCTTAATAATACTAGTATTAGTACCTCTTATAAGGTAACCTAGCTATAATCTTCTTAATATTATCTTTAAGTTAATCTACCTTATATTACTGTATAAGTAATATAAATATAAATAGAGAGAATACTCTTATCTTTACTACAGCTATAGCAGCAGTAGAAAACCTTAGCTACTATAGTAGTAGAAAAACTTAGCTATAGTAGCAGTAAGAATAGTAGTAAGTTATAGAGAAAGGTAGTAACTTATAAGAAGTTATAAAGAAGAGTAGTAACTTATAAAGAGTTATAGAGAAGAGTAGCTACTTATAAAAAGTTATTAAGAAGAGTAGTAACCTATAGTAGGTTATAGAGAATTATAACTCTCTATAATTATTATTCTTAACTAGCTTAATTAAATAGTAATAATATTATATTACCTAGTACTAGCGTAAGGCGTTTACGTATACCTATAAACCTACCTTAATTTATATAGATTTAGAGAGAGTTACAGTAAGTTATAGTAAGTTATAGTAAGTTATAGTAAGTTATAAAAGATTATAAAGAATAGTAGTAACTTCTAGAAAGTAGAGAAGAAGAGTAGTAAGGTATAGAAAATTATAACTACCTATAGTTATTATTCTTAGCTAGCTCTATTAAATAGAAGTAGTATAAGATTACCTAGCACTAGTATAAGGTATTTATACGTACCTATAAACCTACCTTAATTTATAGTAAATTATAGTAAGTTATAGTAAATTACAGCGCATTATTACTATCTACTATTATTAACCTTAACTAGCTTTATTGAATAGTAATAGTATTAAATTACTTAGCACTAGCGTATAGCGTTTATAAGCTTCTATAAATCTACCTTAAATAGTAGTAAATTATAGTAAGTTACAGTAAATTATAGTATATTATAACTATATACTATTATTATCCTTAACTAGCTTAATTAAATAGTAATAATATAAGATTACTTAGTATTAGTGTAAGGTAGTTATACGTTTCTATAAACCTGCCTTAATTTATAGAGATTTACAGAGAATTATAGTAAATTACAGAGAGTTATAGAGAATTATAAAGAATTAGAGTAAATTATAAAGAATTACGTAGATTTATAGAGAGTTATAGATAATTATAGTAAATTATAGATAGTTATAGTAAATTATACCTATCTGCTATTATTATTCTTAACTAGCTCTATTAAATAGTAGTAACCTAAATTTACTTAGTACTTACGTAAGGCGTTTACGTATTTCTATAAGTCCTCTTTTACTATTATAACTAATATATTTATAATACTAATCTATTTAATTTCTATTATATATAATTAAACTATTAATATATAATTTTAAGGTAGAATATTAATACCTAATCTTAAGGTAGAATATTAATAGGTAGATAAACCTCTTAACTTATTACCTATTATTATCCTATTTTAAGGTAAAGGTATTTTACCTAGCTAAGGTCTTATAACAGCGTTCTGCTATAAATATAACTTATAGTAGGTAGAGAGTGTTTACTAGTCCTACCTTTATATAAGTACTTACTACGCTCTATTCTAACCTTTACTTCTATAATCTTAATTTAAAGTTAACTAATACTATATTAAACCTTTCTACTAATTCTTATAATAGCGTAACTATTTCTAAAGCTATTTACTTTATAGTCTTAATACTAGAAGTCCTTACTAATAACCTACTAGTAGTCTATACGTATAACTATACTATAAGCTATATATAGTGCCTATTTATAGTAGTTTACTTTAACTAACTACTATAACTAGTAAAACTACTACTTACAGCTAATAGCTGTAATACTAATAACGTAATAAACTATCTATACTAAGAGTTATTATTCTTAGCTAGTTTCTAATAAAGCGTAGTTTACTTCTATACCTAGCTATAACTATAATACTATAAGCTAGACTATTATTCTAAGCTTAATTAAGAGTAATACTCTACTCTACTCTCTTAGTTAGGTATAGAACCTATAGGATATCTAAAGCTCTCTCTAGGCTATTAGAGTTAGTATATACTTCTTTACTCTAGAGATATATTATAAGAATCTAGGCTCTTTAATATTATAGTACTACTAGATTATAAAGTTCTTTTATTCTAACCTTTTTATAGTTCTTATAGAAGATATATAGCTTAAGCGCAGCTATACAGTCTTTATAACTATTCTCTATAATAATTATAATAGTAGGTATTACTATATTAATAATAGAAGTAACCTAGTTATTATACTCTTTATATTAGTGCTAGACTTAAGGTTTTACTTCTTTAGCTCTACTTTTTATACTCTCTAGAGTTACTCTTTTAATAGAGTCTTTATAGTAAACTAGTATTACATTCTATTTAATAATAATTATAAATATAAGAATATAGGTAGAGTCTAGTATTTAGTTTATAGAGTAGTGTATTAACGTTTTAGGTAATTATAAAAGAGTAGTAGTTAGGTTAGAGAATTTATAGTAAAAGTAAATAAAAGGCTCTATAAGCTTATTAATAGTTAAATAAAATAAATATTAATAGTAAGTACGTAGTATATTCTGCGCGTAATAGAAGTAAATAAATAATATAGAGGTGTATTAAACTATAATTAAAAAACTAGATAGTACTAACCTATATAGAGTTTAAATAATCTAACGTACGCTAATATATTAAAGTACTACTAATTTATAGTAGATTATAACTAATAACTATAATTAATAGTAAGTTATAATAGATAGTATAATATAAAAACTAATATATAATTTAGTAAGGATATTACGTTATAGGCCCTTTACTAAAGATCTACTACTATATAATAAATAGGTATTTATAGAAAATAGTAGTAATTTACTATCTCTTACTATAAATTATAGTAAACTGTATAGAATTATAATAATTTATATATAGATACTAATAAATATATTAAGGTAGCTACTACTGTTATAAAGTTAAAGGAGTAGTAATAGATAATTATAAGGAGTAGTAAATAATAGTAAATTATAGTAAGATGGAATATATTACTATTAATTATACTATAGTGCTATAAATAATAGTAAATTACTATAAATAGTAGTAAATTACTGTCTATATAAGTAAGATATAGTAGATAGCTATTTTTATATTCTATATTACTAAACTAGAAGTGCACTTCTTTATAAAGTAAGTAAATATTTCTACTATACTTATTATATAACTCTAAACGTCTATAATATTAGTAGAGATATATAGTTAAAGGAAAAAGAGTAGTAATAGTACTTTATATACCTAGCTAAAGAATACAAGAAGCCTATTAATAGGTAAATACTCTTAGCTTAAGCCTTTTTCTTCTTCTATTACTATATTATTATAAGTCTTAATATAAAGAAGGTATTTTAAATGTGTTACTACTCTATAATATTAGCTCCTCTTTATTATTATTATTATTATTATTATTATTATTATTATTATTATTATTATTATTATTATTATTATTATTATTATCTAAGAGAGCCTACTCTAAGTTAATATTATCTAGATCTTTATTAAAATTAGGTACTACTACCTATAGATAGTTAAGTATCTTCTATACACTTAGAAGTAGCCTATTACTAAGTAGAGCTAGTATATTATAACTATCTATCTTATTATTAGTTATACTTTCCTATAGTATAGGCTTAGGTAGAGGCTCTCTATTTATATATCTTAAGAATATAGGCTTAATTAACTTAGATATAACCTTAACTATATTATTATACTTAGATAATATAATAATCTACTAAGGTAGATACTTTATAAAGAGGTCTTTTTTTATAAAGAAGTTTATTACTACTTTATATAGAAGTAGGCTAAATACACTCTAGCTAAACTCTTTCTTAAATAGGTTCTACTAATTACTCTACTCTAGGTAATATAAGAATATTCTTTACCTATTAAAGTTAGAATAGTAGTTAGCTTACTTTTACTCTACTTCTTACCTCTACTTATATAAGGTAAAAAGCTACTCTTTAGTAATTATTACCTAGCTAACCTTTTAGGTAGAAGGAGTATTACACTACTTAATTAACTTCTTAAGGTAAATATACTTAATATATAATATAGTTATAATAAAGAGTTACTTTATATTAGCTATAATATTAACTACTTCTACTATTTCTAAGCTTTTAAGTAGCTGCTAAAAGCTCTCTATATCTCTTTATAATAGTATAGAGCCTGCTAACTCTCTTCTAGGTATTAACTTAGGTAGATTAATACTATACCTCTTAACTATATAGTAGTTCTAATTAATCTTACTACTAGACCTAGTATTACCTCTATTACTATCTTCTTAAGGCGCTATACCTAGCTAATAGAATAGCTACCTACTAGATATAAACTCTAACTTTTATAATACTAAGACTATATACTAGTTCTTAATAGCCTCTACTTAGCTAATAGTAATATACTTAGTAATTATCTAGGTAGTTATAATAAGGCCTACTTCTAGTAACTTTAATACTTAGTTATAATACTATTACTCTTTAGAAGTAAGAGTAATCTAGTTATTCTTAGTCTTTTACTAATTCTAGGTACTAGCTATAGTCTAGATAAGCTTCTTATTAAACTTATATAAGAGCTACTAGTTAGCCTAATAGGTTATTTTTTTCTTTCTCTACTTATACTTTTCTTCTATTAGAGAGGTATTATTACTAACTATAGAGTCTTCTTTATCTTCTTTATTATTACTCTTAGGGCTACTCTCCTCCTAGACGTTAGTAGAGTTATTATACGCCTAGTTAATATACTATATTAGCTACTATTAAGGTATCTTAGATACTATCTATTATAATATAAACTATAGGTCCCTTATAATAAAATACTAGATATTTTTTCTCTATAATATTACTGTTATAAATATAGTTTATTTATTAATACTATATACTTTAGTGTACTTAAGTAGGTCCTTTAAGTTACTATTATCTATAAAGACTAAGTAGTTATCTAGCTTAATTATTACTAGTAATACTATAGTCTTTTAAGGTATAATAAGAAGAAGAAGAAAGGCCTAGTATAAAGTAACTATAGAAGAGAGTTAGCGTAAAGTAATACTAAAATATATAAAATTATATATATATAATAGTAAAACTTTAGAGAATATATATTTAACTTTCTTATATAAGAGTAACTTATATTATATATAGTAGGTCTAGCCTACGTTACGTATAGTAAGTTTAACCTAACTCCTAATATTAGGATTAAATAAGTAGAGTATTTCTTAATACTCTTACTATATAGAGAGAGCTAATATTAATTATTACTAATATTTATTTTATATATATCCTACTAGAAGGTATAGCTAGCTAACTAGTAGAGTAATATATAGGTACTAGTTATATATTAGGTTAGGCCTAATCTTAATATCTATTAATATAAAGTATCTTCTCTTCTATTTTCTGCACTAGTATAAGGTTAATATTATAGCTTAAATACAGTAAGACGCATAAGCTCTATAGAAACGTAATATATATAAAAAGTATACCTTAGATTAATCTCTTTCTAATATTAACCTTACTGTAATATCTATAGAATTATTAATCTAAAAACGTTGTCTATAATAGAAATATATAATAAAGGCCTAGTATAGGTATAAGATCTTTTATAATTAATTAGCCTAAGAATGTTAGACCTATTATTTAAACTAGATTATAAAAGCCTTAAGGAGATAGTTAAGCTGTAGATTAAGAGGTAGTCCTTTAACTAGCGTAGAAGTAGGTATAAAATATAAGTATTTAGTCTATCTATTTCTTCTATTAATTTAAACTACCTATTAGTTCTATTTACTTATCTATATTAATTATTATATCTATCTTTCTAATATCTTCTTTCTATTCTACTTTAGCTTTATCTATAAATTCTATTAATTAATCTTCTTACTTAATAACTTAACCTTCCTATACTACTTAGTTATACTACCTAATTAATAGGCTAATAGATTAAACTCTACCTACCTTTTCTCTATTATAGTTATTAAAACTCTACTTCTTATTATACCCCTTTAGGTTGTAGACACCTCCGAAATTTAGTAGAATATAGCGAAAATTAAAATATAAACAGGGGTCTAATAGTAATAATATTATAGTTAGAACTTAGATTTATAATGCTGTACTACTACTATTACGTATATCCTACTCTATACTCTCTTTTGTAAAAGTTTTAATATAATATTTCTTAATTTTAAAGAGTTATTTAATATTTTATATCTAGAGATAGTTAGATAGAGCTAATCTTAATTAGGAAGTTTTAAGCTAATACTAAATTAGAATAGGAAGTTTTAAGCTAACACTAAATTAGAATAGGTAGTTTTAAGCTAACACTAAATATAAGTGTAAAGCCTTAAAGAAAGAGAGGTAGAAAGTAACACTAGTTATATATTTAGC
>NW_022985018.1:47770-57871 GCF_010015815.1 Dothidotthia symphoricarpi CBS 119687 | reverse complement strand
CTATATACTTAGAAATCCCCCTATATAAGTATAACTAAATTTCTTATAGACTAAGATACTCTAAAGATTATAAGACCCTTCTAGTATAACTTTTCTATAAGAATAAACTCCTATATATTTAGTAACCTTATCCTAGCTATTCTTTACCTCTAGTGCCTAGGCCTATCTTAAATCTATTAAACTACTATAGTATTTAAAGATAATAATAAGGCTGTAGCTATATAGGCCTTTCTTCCTGCCCTTTCTAAGTAGTTAAGGTATCTAGAGTTAATTATAAATAATTATATATATAGTACTATATTTAGCTCTCTAGAACTACTTCCTAAGGTAGGCTAGTAAGCTATATATATATTTAATATTATAAGATAGATATAGATAGAGATTAGTGTAATAGTAAACTTATAAATAAGAGAGGTTACTAGCCTCTTTTCTATCTTAGAAAGGGTAATCTTAATAAGAAAAAGCTCTAAAGCTAATCTACCTATATATACCCTTTAGGATAATATTAAGTATACCTACTCTAGTAGTAATATATAGATACGTTAATATATAAATACCTAGAGAGTAGTCTATACTATTAGCTTTATATATAAACTAAATAAAAAATAATAAAAAGCCTTTAATAAGGTAGCTCTTAATCTATATAAAGTTATAACCTTATCTCTTAATAGTACTATTATTAAAGAGAAGGATTTACTATAGTATTTTATTTATTATTATAGCTATTACTTTTATATTTAGGCTACTCTAGAGCTTTTTCTTAAGCTAGAATCCTAGTTTAAAAAGTAAAGTCCTCTTAGGGCTATCCCTATAATAGCTACTATTAATAACCCTAAGGTAGAGATAATAAGAAGGCTTCTACTACTTCTAAGCCTATAAAAGTTCTCTCTTAAGAAGGTTACTAGATTTCTATATCTTATAAAATAGGTACCTTAATTTAGGAGGATATATAATAGAATTCTATAGCTACCCTAGCGTATACTTTTCTTATTATAAGTATATATTATATACTAGTATAAGAATAGAAATCTCTTTAAAAAATTATATAAATAGGGCTAATATCTATATACCTTATAATAGAATTTATACAGCTAATTAGCCTATTTAAACCTATATAGGCTATATATTATTTCTTAGCTTTAACTCCTTCCTAGCTACTTTAAAGTAATAAGAGTAATATAATATTACTTAGTAAGATACTAGTAATTTACGCCTTCTTCTAACCTCCTTTAAAACTATATATAAAATACTAACTACTTTAAGTTTAAAGTAGTATATTCCTTCTATTAATCTCTTAGTAAGTAAGATAAAAGGATAATACGTTATATTACCCTACTTATTAAATAGAGCTATAGCTCTACCCCTACCTAAATTCTAGATTCCCTTAATAACCTACCTTTTTCTAATAAGATTAATAGTCTACTATAACTTCTACTTACCCTCTATTTATCTATACCTTTTACTATAACTTCTTTAACCTAGCTTTATAGCCTAGTTATAACCCCCTATAAAGTTAATTAGAACTATATTAGCTACTTTACCTATACTTCTCTCTACTTAGATAAATAATATAATACTAAGTTTATAATATACTAGTTCTACTTTACTAAGCTAGTAGAATACTATAGTCTTTCTTTACTAGCCTATAGTAACTAGCTGTTTATAGCCTATAATTTAGAACTAGTACTATAGTAGATCTACTAGTATAGCTAGCTTAATAAGCTTCTTCTTACTCTAAAGTAATACCTTCTAGAAGAAGTATTTCTTAATAACTAAGTTACCTCTCCTAGAACCTTACTAAGGCTAATCTACCTTAGTAAGGTAGTAATAGTTAATAACTTTAGATATAGAAGCTTACCTTACCTCTACTAGACTATATCTAATATAGGTAAATTAGTTAAGATTATAAGTACCCTCTTAGTATTTAATAATAAGTAGCTACCTACTACCCTCTAGCGTAGTATAGTAAAGGTTATTATTAAAATAAATCTAAAGATACTTATAAAAGAGAAAGCTAGTAAGGAAAGTAGTAATAAGAATACTAATATAAAGGGTAAAGATAATAATAAGGCTATTATAGTAATAGGATAAAGTTAGATTATAAAATATATACTACTCCTAGAATTAGAAGTAGAGGAAGAGAAGATAGAGAAGTAGGTAGAGTAGGTAGAAAAGTAGGCAGAAGAGTAGAGAAAAGAGACAGAAGAGTAAAGAAAGGAGATAAAAGAATAGAGAAAGAAAATAAAAGAGCTAGAAGAAGAGAAATTAGAAGAGTAGCTCTCTAGAGTAATAACTACTATTCTAGATAAAACTACTATATAATAAGAAGAAAAAGTAGTAAGAGAAGAAGAAGAAGAGGAAGAAGAAAAAGAAAAGAAAGAAGAAGAAAATATAGTAGTAAATATCTCTACTATAGAGAGAGAAGATAGTTAAGAAGTTACTACTATTAAGTAGAAAGTTATTATAGTTAAGAAAGAAGCTAAGGCTAAAGTAGCTATAGAAGTAGCTATAGTTAAGAAAAAAGTAGCTATAGAAGTTATTATAGAAGTAGCTATAGTAAAGAAAGAAGTAGCTATAAAAGTAGCTATAGAAGTAGCTATAGTAGAAGAAGAAGTAGCTATAGAAGTAGCTATAGAAGTAGCTACTATTAAGGAAGAGAAGAAAGAGAAGGAAGAAGTTATAGAGGTTACTACTAAGGTTATAAAGGTTACTACTAAAGTTACTATAGTTAAGGTAGAAATACCTACTAGAAAGTATTAGTATATAGATTCCCCTAATACTACCTATTCTAGGTAAAACTAAGGCTAGCTAGAATTATAAGTAGAGTTAAGCTTTAGTAGTTTTAGTAATTTACTACTACTATCTATATATATAAAGCTACTAAATTCTATAAAGAAAGTATAAGCCTAGCTACGTAGCCTTATTACTTTATAGGCTCTACAGTAAATCTTATATATATAAAACTACGCCTATAAGGACTTTAGAAGCTATATATAAGCCTTATAAAGAAAGTAGAATAAAGCTTCTTCTTCTTTTAGTTCTTCTAAAGTATTAAATAAGTTCTATACCTACCTTAACTATATTACTAGTATAGTTAATAAGAGTATAGCCTAGGTATACTTCTAGACCTTTATTACCTATATAAAGCTAGTTAAGATAGAAATAACTCTTTAGAATTTTATAGAACAAAGTATAAAGGATATAGGGCCTTAGTAACCTAGTAACTCTAACTATAATATAGCTAAGGTACGTTATATAAAGTAGAAGTATAGCCTAGGTAACTATAATAAGGGCTCTACTTACTATAAAGCCCTAGGCTAGTTTTAAAAGTATATCTAAGAAGCCTACTTCTAGTCTTAGCTATTATAGTAGGGCTATTACCTAATTATTCTTATACTTACTACCTACCTTAGCTTTTTTAAGCTTAGAAAGACTCTTAGTTTCTACTTTAGTACTTTAGGCTATAGGAAGCTAATTATAGTTTCTTTTATAAAACTATATTTATTCTTATACAGCCTATTTAAAGTAATAAAAGAAAGTATTAATAAGTTCTTACTTAGAGGTAATAGGGGCTTAAAGCTTATATTTATATACGTATACTTACTATAAGATAAGTATATAGCCTAGAAGAGCTTTAGTATAATAGTAGCTAGTAACCTAGATAAGGAGATTAAAACTATCTAGATTATATAGAAGAAGCCTACTAGTAAGCTAGAGAAGCCTACTAGTAAGCTAGAAGAGTTAGCTAGTAAGCTAGAAGAGTTAGCTAGTAAGCTAGAGAAGTTAGCTAGTAAGTTAGAGGAGTTAGCTAGTAAGCTAAAAGAGTTAACTAGTAAGCTAAAAGAGTTAGCTAGTAAGCTAAAGAAGTTAGCTAGTAAGCTAGAAAAGTTAGCTAGTAAGCTAGAGGAGTTAGCTAGTAAGCTAGAGGAGCTTCTTACTTCTATAAGAGAACTTAAGAAGCCTTCTATAGAATCTAATAGAAGATACTCTTTTAATAGCCTAAGAGACTCTTTTTATAGGTCTTTTAAGGCCTCTTTCTATAGGTCTTCTAGGGTGTTTAGAAAGAGGCCCTCTAAAGAGTCTTAATAAGAACCTTTATAGAAATTATTATAAAGAACTACTAGAAAATTATTTAGAAGATAGTCTAAAGTTTAGTATTAGGAAATAATATTAGCGCTTAGAGTATCTATAATATATATCCTAGTTCTTATTAATTTCTAATACTATATCTACTCTAAGAGCCTATACTTTACTTTACTAGTAACTATAGTAAACTATAAAGTAGGTACTAAGAGCTTACTTAATAGGTATAATAAGAGAAGTAGATAATTTCTATCTACTATATAAACTATCTCTTCTATACTTTTTTCTTATACTATTCTACCTATCTTCTTCCTGCTAACTTATACCCTCTAGCTCTATACTATTTTTGCTATTATTTAACTATCTAACTAGAGTTACTATTACTATACCTTCTTCTAAAAGAAAGGCAGAGGATAGCCTAGAAAACTTAATATATATAAGATATTAAGCTATACGCAGTTAGAATTACTATAAAAGAATAGAGAGAAATCTTATATTTAGGTTCTAGATTCTACCTAGCTTTACTCCCTCTATACTACTATTATTACTGCTGCTCTAGGTGCTATAGTGTAAGAATAGCCCTCTTAGTAACTAGTAAGATAAATCTTTCTTTTCTTTAGGCCTATTCCTAGAAAGCTATACCTCTAGTACGCCTATATATAAAGTATACCTAATAGGAGGAATATATATAACGCTGCCTAGAGAAGAATAGCTAAATTTACTATATCTAATACTTACGCTAGCTATACTAGACCCTATAAATATAGAAGAGCTAGGCCTATATATATTTAAGCCTAATATAGAAGTAGAAGAATCTAATATAGGCTACCTAGATAATAGATAGCTAGATCTACCTATAGTAAAAAAGGTAGAGAGTAGCCTAGGTAATAGTAATAGCCCTAGCCTATACCCCCCTTTAGTAGACAGCGTAGAAATTTTAAGTAGAATAAGTTAGCCTACTAGTCTACTTAATAGAAGAGAGCTACCCCCTAGGTAAAGAAAAGTAATAGATACCCTTAGTACTATATTCTTATTTTATTATTATATATATAGTAAGTTTCTATACTACCTTCTTTTTAGCCTTATACTTATATATTTATATAGTAAGTAGCTAGCTAAATATTACTACTAACGTACTAGAGGTATAAATACTAGTATAGGTTAGTAAGTAAATTAAGAGCCTAATCCTAGTAGAGCTAAAAGATAAGAATAATATACCTATAGCTACTTTAGCTAAATTTCTCTTATTTAATAAAACTATATAATTAAGCTAGTTTTTACCTTTCTAGCTCTTTAAGTAGATCTAGTAGAATAAGCTACTTACTAGCTATAGAATACTTAGCTCTAGATAGGTACTACTAAAACTAAGCCTAAAGAAGTTAGAGTAGGTATCCTAGGCTCTCTAGTAACTTATAGTATAGGGGGGCACTCTTAAGTAGTAGTTTAATATAGATAGTATAATCTTTAAAATAAGAAGCCTTACTATCTACTAGATAGCTTTCTATATATATTAGTATCTAAACTACCTATAGTCTATTTAGTAAGATTAAAAGGTAAAAATAGCTAACTAAAAGGCCTCTATATACTATATAAAGTATATTATACTTAGATATAGTATCTTTTTAGCTAGCTATAACTTTACTACCTACCTATTCTTTCTCTACTACTTATTTATTAAGAGTAAGAGCTACTAAGACGCTATTAGCTACCTAGATAATAAGTTACTAAAAAGACTATTTAACTAGGCTATCTATTTAGCCCTATATAAAGAGGTAAGAATAAATATTACATAGTACTATTCTACTAGCTTCTAAAATATATATATAAGAGTATATATTAAGGTAAAGATAGGGTAAGAGGTAGGTAATACTACTAGTATTATATTAGCTAACCTAATTATAGAGAAGAACCTAGATAGGCTCTAGGTAAATATTTAGCAGCACTGCTCTACTATTATAAGTACTTATAATAGCTAGAGGAACGTCTTTTATAAGCTATAGCTTATTATTTAGGCCTATAATATTAAGCTTTAAGGTACCTACTCTATATTATAGCTATAGACCTTTTATATATTTAACTAGATAATAAATACTATATTTTATATAGAGTGCCTAGGCTATGTAGATTAGTGCTACTACTATGTAGATTTTACTTAAGAGGTAATTACTAGCTAGCCTAGCTATACTATTCTAGAAAAGCTAGCCTATCTTTATAAGTAGGTTAGAGATAGCCTATAGAAGCTAGGGTAGCCTAAGAACTACACTACTACCTATTCTATAAGAGGGTTATAGGATGTAGGTACTCTTACTATTAAGCTATATAAGTAGTCTAACCTATATACTAGTAGGATAGTAGATATTAAGGCCTATAATATTAATAAGGAGTAGTTTACAGTGCCTATTAAGAACTACCTCCCCTTTAGAAAATAGGCCTTAGAAGGACTTAGCCTCCCTAACTCTAGGCTATAAGAGTAGTATTAATAAGGGATAGAAAGGAACTATATAGATAAAGTAAGCCTTTAGTACCTAGTATTTATATATAAAAGTATAAAGTGCTAGGTCTAAAGTATACTCTCTAGATTTAGCTAAGCTAGGTACTTTTATAGTATATAGAAAGAGTACTATATTACCTATAAGTTATTTACAGCCTATATTTATAGTATAGTACTACTAGCAGTGCCCTTAAACAGCCTAGGCCTATACTAAGAGGTAGATATAGAGTAAGAGTAGGAAGAGACTAGGCTAAAAGACTAGCGTAGAAGTAAGTAAGGTATAGTAGAAGAGAAAAACCTAATACTAATAACCTACCTTCTCTTCTAGATTCTTAATATAGAGGAGCTTAATTACTTCTAGATAGTAGATATAAACTACTAGCTAGCTTACCTAGAATCTATTATTAAGGTTACTACTAAGTATATACTAGGCTCTAAGGCATCTAGCGCGCTAGATATAGATAAGGACTAATATAGTACTTTTACCTTAGCTATACTACGTCTTCTTAATACTAGTCTAGAATACTATACTATAAATAGAAGTATATAGTAGAGCGTTCCTAGAAAGTAGAAGAAGAAGAAGAGGTAGTAAAAGTAGTTTAGTAGCTAGAATACTAAGAAGCTTAAAAAAGGCCTTAATATAAAGTAGGTTATTAAGTAGTATAGTATAATATAGCTATTACTCTATAGTGCCTCTAGCTATAGGCTGCTTCTTACTAGCTAGACTAGCCTACTATAAATCTACCTATACCTATAGTAGCTACTAGCTGTTAGTAATACTAGCCTATAAAATATATTTTAATAAAAGAATATTTCCTTTAAGACTAGCTCTAACCTTAACCTCTAACTCTAGGTACTAGGCTAGTATATTAATAGTCTTACCTAGAAGGGTAACCTACGCAATACCTTTCTATAGTATAAGATCTACTAAGCTGCTATAGAAACCTATATTAAGAAATATAACTAGTAGATATAAATAGTTCTATAGAAGTAATAGAAGAACTACGTCTATATTACCTCTAGGTTAGCCTTACTATACTTCTTTCCTAGTAACTTTAAAAGCTTTATTACCTACACTAGAGGTAGTAAAGACCTAGTAAATAGATTTATCTACCTAGACTATAGCTAGATTACCTCTGTCTTTACCTCTATATTACTAATATATATAGTAGCTATCTAGTTATAAATAAGTAAGGCTTAGTAGTTCTTTTAGTACAGCTCTAGCCTATAGTAGAACTATATCTACTCTCTCTTTATCTAGAAGCCTAGCTAGTTTTAGTATATAAAAGGCCTCTTCTTCTACCTACTCTATATTAGTTT
This sequence comes from Dothidotthia symphoricarpi CBS 119687, assembly GCF_010015815.1. NCBI lineage: Eukaryota > Fungi > Ascomycota > Dothideomycetes > Pleosporales > Dothidotthiaceae > Dothidotthia > Dothidotthia symphoricarpi. The sequence goes on along the minus strand of NW_022985018.1, from coordinate 49,977 downwards.
CTAGTAGATTATTAGATGCTAGTTTAGAGACTATAAACTAGAGCCTAGCTAACTTTCTAAGTTTAAGGCCTTCTTCTACCTCTAGGCTTCTAAGCTTATATTTATTACTATATAGTATAACTTTAATAAGCTAACTCTGCTCTATAACCTACCTATAAAGGAGTAAGAGTAGTCTAAGTAGCTCTTTATACTAGAATAAACCTAGTTTATCTACTTTACTATAGATTCTAGTATAGTTAATATTATACTATATAATAACTAGCTACGTAAGAGGGTAGAGTATATAGAGCTAGATAGAGTACTACTAAAAAAAGAATATAGTACCTTTCTTACCTCTCTTTAGGCCTATCTAGATCTACCTATATATAAGAAATAGGTAGCTAAGAAGAGGAGAGGCTATATAGACCTTACCTCTACTATTAAGTATATCCCCTTTATATATAGGCAATAGCTAAAGTACGTAGAAATACTAGAAATAATAGGTATATAGCTTTAGGAGAACTATATAGTACTAGCTACCCTAGACTCTAACCTATTAAATATAGAGGATAAAGTGTAGAAGAGTATAGGTAGCTATAAGAAACCCTACTCTATACTACTTAGCCTATTACCCTAGTTTCTCTACTAGTAATAGAGGTTAAGATCTACAGAGTAGGCTCTTATATTTATAAGAGCGTATTAACTACCTAGTACTTTTATATCTAGTATATTATATTTTTATATCTAGTATATTATATTTTTATATACGCTGTATATACTATATACAGCCTTATTTTACTTAGTATAATTCTATAATATTCTAAGTAAGAGATCTAGTATATTACTATATATTATAATCTAATTATAAACTGTTTTTTTAGTATTATTTAAAATATTATTTATTTATAGTATCTTAGGTATAGGGCCCCTAAAGAGTATAACTATACTACTTTCTTTTCCTCTCTAAGAGCTACCTTCTATCTAGTATTCTACTATAGTAATAGCTAGTTAAGAGTAAGTATAAGTACCCCCCCTTATATAGGGCCTATTACAGATACTTAGGCTTTTAAGAGTACTTATAATATCTTTCTACTTCTAGTCCCTTTTAACTTTAACCTATAGACTAAGTTTTTAAAACTTATAGAATAGGTAGGTAATTAAGCTTAGGTATAGGTAGTAGCTAGTAACCCTATTATAATTAACCTAGCTATCCTTACTTACTATAGTAGTAAGTAAAAGAGGTTATATACTTATATTATAGGCCTATCTAAAGCAGAGCGTACAGAGTAGGTAGCTAGTATAACGTTAGTAGGTACCTAGAGGGGGTAAAAGGTAATAGTAAAAATAGTTAGCCTAGTTATCTTCTACCTTACTAACGCTATAGCTGCTATATTAACGCCTAGTATAGAGGAAGTAGAAGAGGTAAAAGTTAGTAAGTAGTATATAGTTATAGTAGTAAAAGACTAGGGTATAGTCTAGATCTTTAACCCTATATTTAACCTTATAAGGTATAGGAACTATTAGTAGAGGCTAGGTACTATTCTAGAAACTAGTATAGTAGGGCTTCTTATATAGTAATAGCCTAGGATATTAGAGGTTTATATCTAAAAGCTACTAAAGAGCTTCTACTATAACTAGCTCTATTATATAGGCTAAAGTGCGTAGTAGGTAGAGACTATTATTACCTAGGTAGTAAGCTTCCTATTCTATTTAACCCCTAGTAGTAGGTAGTAGTATTATATATAGAAGAGCTAGGGTTAGTAATAGGCCTATTTTCTAAATAGAGGTATACTTTAGTAGTATTATATTTCTTCTTTAGTATAACAGATTAGGAATATCTAAGGCTAGAGATAGAAAGAGGCAGTATTATTTAGCCTATAGAAAAAAAATTAGAGATTTCTAGTAACTATAACGTACTAAAAAATTAAAGTAATAGCGTAGTAAGTAGATATACTATATAAAGACTAGTCCTAGTAGTATATAGAGAGAGTAAAGTTAGTAGCGTTATTATATACAGGATAGGTAGCTAAGTAGGCTATATATAATATATAAAAAAGTAAAAAGAAGTATATAAAGCTAATTAAGATCTAATTACTAGATATTAAAAAACTATCTAGTAAATATTTTATAATATATTAAAGAGAAGTAATAACTAAAATAAAACTTAGTAAAATTAAGTTATTAAATAACTAAAATATAATAAAATAACTATAATACTAGAGAAAGAA
>NW_022985018.1:43347-45645 GCF_010015815.1 Dothidotthia symphoricarpi CBS 119687 | reverse complement strand
AAACTTTGTTAAGTAAGAAGCTTAGTTATAAAATATAAATATATATTATTAATTACTTACTCTATCCTACTTAAAGAGTTATTATTAGTAAGTTTCCTTATAAACTAGCGCTAGCCTATACTGTATACTAACTAATAAATTATACTATAAGAAGCCTTACCTATAGACCTTATATATATAGTAGACTGTTTTAAAGAGTTAAATAAAAAGAGAAAAGATTATAAAGAAACTACTTTATAGAACTTCTAAAAGAAACTACTTTATAGAACTCTCTACTCTACTATATACCTCTCTACTAAATATAAAACTACTATATACTAAATAATTTACTATTACCTAGGTATACAGCTTCTTACTTAGTAGAGCCTTTACCCTTACTCTTACCCTTACTCCTATTAGTCTCTATAGGAAGCCTACTAGGGTTTACCTAAGTAACCCTACTACTAGTAGAGGGTTAAGGCTAGGGCTAAAGAGTAAGTAAGGCTTTATTACAGAGAGTATTAGCCTAGCTATAAGGCTTAGGTTAGGAAAGGCCTAGAGTAGGAGATCCTAGAGGGCTTAAAACTAGTAAGAAGGTATAGTAGTAGTAAGATAGTATTATAGAGACGCTCCTATTACACTAGTTAGGAGTATTAATACTATACTAGAAGTACTTATCCTAGTTTAGGTTAAACTCTTAGGTTAGCCTATTTAGTATAGTATATTAATTAACCTACCTATTATACTTCTACTAGTTAGTAGCCTAAGCTAGATACTAGCCCTAGTTTAAAAAGAAGAAGTAGTTAGAGATATTATAGAGTAGATCCTTACTAAAGGTATTAGCTTCTATCTTCTTATAAATTACCTAGTACTTCTTAACTATAGTAATTATTATTTTAGGTTTATAGCGTATTTATGCTTCTAGTGTAAGCAGATAGACGTAATACAGTAAGAATCTAATATAGTAACTTAGTATAGAAGCTATTACCTAGCCCCTTTTTACACAGTAAATATTAGTTAAAGTATATAGTAATAGTAATAGAGAGCTAATTAGACATCTCTTTAATAACTAGCTACTTAATATACTAGTGCAGACGCATATTCGAGAGCCTAGGTAGCTATTAGTTAAAGTTTAGTTTAGTTATAAACCCTAGATTATATTATAAACTATAGCTAAGTTATAAAAACTCTTACTAATTAACTAGTAATTCTAAATACATAACTAGGGCAGCTTTGGAGGGAGTGTAGATAATAATAGTTTATATAAATAAGCTAGTATATAAATATCCTACGCGCCTTAAGAGTTAAGATCTTTATCTATCTATCTATCTATTTTATCTATCTTATCTTATCTTTCTTTATAACTAAGATTATACCTAACTAATAACACAATTCTATTAGCGTAGCCTAGGAGTTCCTATGCTACGTCTTACAGTAAACTAATAATTAAAGGATTAAGGTAAGTAATTACTAGTACTAGTATAGTGCTCTAGATATCTCTAGTAAGATCTCTAAGGACCTAGTTAGGTAGTAGGAGGAAATAAAGAGAATTACTTAGTATAATAGTAATACGTTCTACTTAAGTAATCTAGATATTAAGCAGCGTCTTATACTTAATAAGAGGCTTAGAGTAAAGCTCTATAAGGTTAGAGTTTAGCTCCTCCTTATATAAGTCTATAAGGCTAACAGGGCTTTCTTTAACGCCTAGCTCTTCTAACTTATTATACCCCTTTAGGTTATAGATACCTCCGAAATTTAGTAAAATATAGCAAAAATTAAAATATAAATAGAGGTCTAATAGTAATAATATTATAGTTAGAACTTAGATTTATAATACTATACTACTACTATTATATATATTCTGCTCTATACTCTCTTTTATAAAAGTTTTAATATAATATCTCTTAATTTTAAAGAGTTATTTAATATTTTATATCTAGAAATAGTTAGATAGAGCTAATCTTAATTAGAAAGTTTTAAGCTAACACTAAATTAGAATAGAAAGTTTTAAGCTAATACTAAATTAGAATAGATAGTTTTAAGCTAATACTAAATATAAGTATAAAGCCTTAAAGAAAGAAAGGTAGAAAGTAATACTAGTTATATATTTAGTATTAGCTAGTAGTAAAAATTAGGTAGCTATATAGAGGCTAATAATACACTTCTTCCTATATAATAAAATATAACCCTTTTATTTTTAAGTATTACTACCTATTTACTAACCCTAACCTACTAGCAGGCTTAGAGGACTAGTAGAAGAACTAGTCTAGAAGTAGAGGTAGTTAATACGTAGTTACTAGTAAGTGTTTCTAGTAACTA
>NW_022985018.1:30766-41517 GCF_010015815.1 Dothidotthia symphoricarpi CBS 119687 | reverse complement strand
TCTTTTTAGACTAGTTAGATAATAATTCCTTTAGTAACTACTTAAGCTCTAACTAGTCTTAACTAGAAGAGTTTAATATTAATATTAATCTTATATACTAGAGTAATAGTATAGATAGGGATACTAATTCTTCTATCCCTATAACTAAGGATAACTATAAAAGATAATAATATATAGAATAAGAAATCCTATAATTATAACTTTAGTATAAGAGTAGCTAACCTAAGTCTTTACTAGTAGTATTTTTAAGTTCTTATAGATAAAGACCTTTTTCTATAACTACTACACTTTAAATAAGCTCTCCTAGTTTAACTTACAGAGATTAGTAATATATATCTCTACTAATATAATAAATACTAAGCTATAGGCCTTCTAGGACTCTACTAGCCTAATATAAAAGATAGTTCTAAGCTAGGAATTATTCTACTCTTTAGTAATGCTGTACTTTAACCTAAAAGAGGTAAATAACTATAACTCTATAGTTAGGTACGCCTTCTTAAGGATAAGTCTAGATAAATAAGAGTTATAAGGCCCCTTTAAGCCTACTAAAGCTAGTTTCTTCTTAAGTATATATTCCTCCTTAAATACCTATAAGATCTATACTAGATCCTAGAAGTAGTTATAGTTTACTTAGGTAAAGATTACCTTTCTTAGATCTTAGCTTTATTCTATATCTAGCTAATAACTAGTTTAGCCCTAAGCTATCTTTGTAATTAGTAAAGTATTCTAATATATATACTATAAGTAGTTAGTTAGCTATCTACTATTTCTTTAGAGTATTTACTAATATACTATTATAAAAGAAGATTACTCTTATCTAATTAGAGGTTAATCTTATATTTATAGGTAGTATAGACTTACTAGGATATAAGAGCGTATAGATACTAGTAATATACTATTTTATATATAAGCTGTACTAAGAAACTTAGAAATATCTTCTAGATAGATATAATAGCCTAGACAGTATAAATAGCTATAAGGCTTATATATTTAAGGTTATTCTTTCTATTTAGAAGATTACTTACTTAATAGCTACTAGACTATAGCGTTTACTAAAGGATAGACTATATACTTAAAAATCTCTCTATATAAGCGTAACTAAATTCCTTATAAACTAGAATACTTTAAGAATTATAAAACCCTCCTAGTATAACTTTTCTATAAGAATAAACTCCTATATATTTAGTAACCTTATCCTAGCTATTTTTTACCTCTAGTGCCTAGGCCTATCTTAAATCTATTAAACTACTACAGTATTTAAAGATAATAATAAGGCTATAGCTATATAGGCCTTTCTTCCTACCCTTTCTAAGTAGTTAAGGCATCTAAAGTTAATTATAAATAATTATATATATAGTACTATATTTAGCTCTCTAGAACTACTTTCTAAGGTAGACTAGTAAGCTATATACGTATTTAATATTATAAAATAGATATAGATAGAGATTAGTATAGTAGTAAACTTATAGATAAGAGAGGTTACTAGCCTTCTTTCTATCTTAGAAAGGGTAATCTTAATAAGAGAAAGCTCTAAAGCTAATCTACCTATATATACTCTTTAGAATAACGTTAAGTATACCTACTCTAGTAGTAATACGTAGATATATTAATATATAAATACCTAAAGAGCAGTCTATACTATTAGCTTTATATATAAACTAAATAAAAAATAATAAAAAGCCTTTAATAAGGTAGCTCTTAATCTATATAAAGTTATAACCTTATTTCTTAATAGTACTATTATTAAAAAGAAGAATTTACTATAGTATTTTATTTATTATTATAGCTATTACTCTTACGTTTAGGCTACTCTAGAGCTTTTTCTTAAGCTAGAATTCTAGTTTAAAAAGTAAAGTCCTCTTAGGGCTATCTCTATAACAGCTACTATTAATAACTCTAAGGTAGAGATAATAAGAAGGCTTTTACTACTTCTAAGCCTATAGAAGTTCTCTTTTAAGGAGGTTACTAGATTTCTATATCTTATAAAATAGGCGCCTTAATTTAGGAGGATATATAATAGAATCCTATAGCTACTCTAGTGTATACTTTTCTTATTATAAGTGTATATTATATACTAGTATAAGAATAGAAATCTCTTTAAAAAATTATATAAATAGGGCTAATATCTATATACCTTATAATAAGATTTATATAGCTAATTAGCCTATCTAAACCTATATAGGCTATATATTATTTCCTAGCTTTAACTTCTTTCTAGCTACTTTAAAGTAATAAGAGTAATATAATATTATTTAGTAAAATACTAGTAATCTACGCCTCCTTCTAACCTCCTTTAAAACTATATATAAAATACTAACTACTTTAGGTTTAGAGTAGTATATTCCTTCTATTAATCTCTTAGTAAGTAAGATAAGAGGATAACGCGTTATATTACTCTACTTATTAAATAGAGCTATAGCCCTACTCTTACCTAAATTCTAAATTCCCTTAATAACCTACCTTTTTCTAATAAGATTAATAGTCTACTATAACTTCTACTTACCCTCTATCTATCTATACCTTTTACTATAACTTCTTTAACCTAGCTTTATAGCCTAGTTATAACCTTCTATAAAGTTAATTAGAACTATATTAGCTACTTTACCTATACTTCTCTCTACTTAGATAAATAATATAATACTAAGTTTATAATATACTAGTTCTACTTTACTAAGCTAGTAGAACACTATAGCCTTTCTTTACTAGCCTATAGTAACTAGCTATTTATAGCCTATAATCTAGAACTAGTACTATAGTAGATCTACTAGTATAGCTAGCTTAATAAGCTTCTTCTTACTCTAAAGTAATACCTTCTAGAAGAAGTATTCCTTAATAACTAAGTTACTTCTTCTAGAACTTTACTAAGGCTAATCTACCCTAGTAAGGTAGTAATAGTTAATAACTTTAGATATAGAAGCTTACCTTACCTCTACTAAACTATATCTAATATAGGTAAATTAGTTAAGATTATAAGTACTCTTTTAGTATTTAATAATAAGTAGCTGCCTACTACCTTCTAGTATAGTATAGTAAGAGTTATTATTAAAATAAATTTAAAGATACCTATAAAAGAAAAAGCTAGTAAGGAAAGCAGTAATAAGAATACTAATATAGAGGGTAAAGATAATAATAAGGCTATTATAGTAATAGGATAAAGTTAGATTATAAAATATATACTACCCCTAGAATTAGAAGTAGAAAAAGAGGAGATAGAAGAGTAGGTAGAGTAGGTAGAAGAGTAGGCAGAAGAGCAGAGAGAGGAGATAGAAGAGTAGAAAGAAGAGATAAAAGAGCTAGAAGAAGAAAAATTAAAAGAGTAGCTCTCTAAAGTAATAACTACTATTCTAGATAAAACTACTATATAATAAGAAGAAAAAGTAGTAAGAAAAGAGAAAGAAGAGAAAGAAGAAAAAGAAGAGGAAGAAGAGAAAAATATAGTAGTAGATATTTCTACTATAGAGGAAGAAGATAGTTAAGAAGTTACTACTATTAAGTAGAAAGTTATTATAGTTAAGAAAGAGGCTAAGGCTAAAGTAGCTATAGAAGTAGCTATAGTTAAGAAAGAAGTAGCTATAGAAGTTATTATAGAAGTAGCTGTAGTAGAAGAAGAAGTAGTTATAAAAGTAGCTATAGAAGTAGCTATAGTAGAAAAAGAAGTAGCTATAGAAGTAGCTATAGAAGTAGCTACTATTAAGAAAGAGAAGAAAGAGAAGAAAGAGGTTATAGAGGTTACTACTAAGGTTATAGAGGTTACTACTAAGGTTACTATAGTTAAGGCAGAGATACCTACTAAAAAGTGTTAGTATATAGATTCTCCTAATACTACCTATCCTAGGTAAAACTAAGGCTAGCTAGAATTATAAGTAGAGTTAGGCTCTAGTAGTTTTAGTAATTTACTACTACTACCTATACGTATAAAGCTACTAGATCTTATAAAGGAAGTATAAGCCTAGCTACACAGCCTTATTACTCTATAGGCTCTATAGTAGATCTTATATATATAAGACTACGCCTGTAAGGACTCTAGAAGCTATATATAAGCCTTATAAAGAAAGTAAAATAAAGCTTCTTCTTCTTTTAGTTCTTTTAAAGTATTAAATAAGTTCTATACCTACCTTAACTATATTACTAGCGTAGTTAATAAGAGTACAGCCTAGGTATACTTCTAGACCTTTATTACCTATATAAAGCTAGTTAAGATAGAAATAACTCTTTAGGATTTTATAGAATAAAGTGTAAAGGATATAGGGCCTTAGTAACCTAGTAACTCTAACTATAATATAGCTAAGGTATATTATATAAAGTAGAAGTATAGCCTAGGTAACTATAATAAGGGCTCTGCCTACTATAAAGCCCTAGGCTAGTTTTAAAAGTATATCTAAGAAGCCTACTTCTAGTCTTAGCTATTATAGTAGGGCTATTACCTAATTATTCTTATACTTACTACCTACCTTAGCTTTTCTAAGCTTAGAAAGACTCTTAGTTTCTACTTTAGTACTCTAGGCTATAGAAAGCTAATTATAGTTCCTTTTATAGAACTATATCTATCCTTATATAGCCTATCTAAGGTAATAAAAGAGAGTATTAATAAGTTCTTACTTAAAGGTAATAGAAGCTTAAAGCTTACGTTTATATATATATACTTACTATAAGATAAGTATATAGCCTAGAAGAGCTTTAGTATAATAGTAGCTAGTAACCTAGATAAAGAAATTAAAACTATCTAGATTATATAGAAGAAGCCTACTAGTAAGCTAAAGAAGCCTACTAGTAAGCTAGAAAAGTTAGCTAGTAAGCTAGAGAAGTTAGCTAGTAAGCTAAAGAAGTTAGCTAGTAAGCTAAAGAAGTTAGCTAATAAGCTAGAGAAGTTAGCTAGTAAGCTAGAAGAGCCTTTTACTCCTATAAGGGGACCTAAGGAGCCTTCTATAGAATTTAATAGAAGATACTCTTTTAATAGCCTAAAAAACTCTTCCTATAGGTCTTCTAAGGTCTCTTCCTATAGGTCTTCTAGGGTATCTAGAAAGAGGCCCTCTAAAGAGTCTTAATAAGAACCTTTATAGAAATTATTATAAAGAATAGCTAGGAAATTATTTAGAAGATAGTTTAGAGTTTAGTGTTAGAGAATAATCTTAGTACCTAGAGTATCTATAATAGATATTCTAGTTTTTATTAATTTCTTATACTATATCTACTCTAAAAGTCTATTCTTTACCTATATTTTACTTTACTAGTAACTATAGTAAACTATAAAGTAGGTACTAAGAGCTTACTTAATAGGCGTAATAGAAAAAGTAGATAATTCCTATCTACTATATAAACTATTTCTTCTATACTCTTTTCTTATACTATCTTACCTATCTTCTTCCTACTAACTTATACCCTTTAGCTTTATACTATTTTTACTATTATTTAACTATCTAACTAGAGTTACTATTACTATACCTTTTTCTAAAAGAAAGGTAAAGGATAGCTTAGAGAACTTAATATATATAAGATATTAAGCTATATACAGCTAGAATTACTATAAAAGAAGAAAAAGAAATCTTATATTTAGGTTTTAGATTCTACCTAGCTTTGCTCCCTCTATACTACTATTATTACTACTACCCTAGGTACTATAGTATAAGAATAGCCCCCTTAGTAACTAGTAAGATAAATCTTTCTTTTCTTTAGGCCTATTTCTAAAAAGCTATACCTCTAGTATACCTATATATAAAGTATACCTAATAGGAAGAGTATATATAACGCTGCCTAAAGAAGAACAGCTAAATTTACTATATCTAACGCCTACGCTAGCTACACTAGACCCTATAAATATAAAAGAGCTAGGCCTATACGCATTTAAGCCTAATACAGAAGTAGAAGAATCTAATATAGGCTACCTAGATAATAAATAGCTAGATCTGCCTATAGTAGAAAAGGTAGAAAGTAGCCTAGGTAATAGTAATAGCTCTAGCCTATACCCCTCTTTAGTAAATAGTATAGAAATCCTAAGTAAAATAAGTTAGCCTACTAGTTTACTTAATAAGAAAAAGCTACCCCCTAGGTAAAAGAAAGTAATAGATACTCTTAGTACTATATTCTTATCCTATTATTATATATATAGTAAGTTCCTATACTACCTTCTTCCTAGCTCTATACTTATATATTTATATAGTAAGCAGCTAGCTAAATATTACTACTAATACACTAGAGGTATAGACACTAGTATAGGTTAGTAAGTAGATTAAGAGCCTAATCCTAGTAAAGCTAAAAGATAAGGATAATATACCTATAGCTACTCTAGCTAAATTCTCTCTATTTAATAAAACTATATAATTAAGCTAGTCTTTACTTTCTTAGCTCTCTAAGTAGATCTAGTAGAATAAGCTACTTACTAGCTATAAAATACTTAGCCTTAGATAGGCACTACTAAAACTAAGCCTAAAGAAGTTAGAGTAGGCATCCTAGGCTCCCTAGTAACTTATAGTATAGAGAGGCGCTTTTAAGTAGTAGTTTAACGTAAATAGTATAACCTTTAGAATAAGAAGCCTTACTATCTACTAGATAACTTTCTATATATATTAGTATCTAAACTACCTATAGTTTATCTAGTAAGATTAAAAGGTAAAGATAGCTAACTAGAAGGCCCCTATATACTATATAAAGTATATTACGCTTAGATATAGTATCTTTTTAGCTAGCTATAACTTTACTACTTACTTATTCTTTCTCTACTACCTATTTATTAAGGGTAAGAGCTACTAAGACGCTGTTAGCTACCTAAATAATAAGTTACTAAAAAGACTATTTAACTAGGCTATCTATTTAGCCCTATATAAAGAGGTAAGAATAAATATTACGTAGTACTATTCTACTAGCTTCTAGAATATATGCGTAAGAGTATATATTAAGGTAGAAATAGAGTAAGAAGTAGGTAATACTACTAGCATTATATTAGCTAACCTAATTATAGAAAAGGACCTAGATAGGCTTTAGGTAAATATCTAGTAGCGCTGCTCTACTATTATAGGTACCTATAATAGCTAGAGGAACATCTTTTATAAGCTATAGCTTATTATCTAGGCCTATAATATTAAGCTTTAAGGTACTTACTCTATATTATAGCTATAGACCTTTTATATATTTAACTAGATAATAAATACTATATTTTATATAGAGCGCCTAGGCTACGTAGATTAGTACTACTACTATATAGATTTTACTTAAGAGGTAATTACTAGCTAGCCTAGCTATACTATTCTAGAAAAGCTAGCCTATCTCTATAAGTAGGTTAGAGATAGCCTATAGAAGCTAGAGTAGCCTAAGAACTACGCTACTACCTATTCTATAAAAGAGTTACAGAATATAAGCGCTCTTACTATTAAGCTATATAAGTAGTTTAACCTATATACTAGTAGAATAGTAGATATTAAGGCCTATAATATTAATAAGAAGTAGTTTATAGTACCTATTAAGAACTACCTCTTCTTTAGAAAATAAGCTCTAGAAGGACTTAGCCTTTTTAACTCTAGGCTGTAAGAGTAGTATTAATAGAAAATAGGAAGAAACTATATAGATAGAGTAAGCCTCTAGTACCTAGTATCTATATATAAAAGTATAAAGTACTAAGTCTAAAGTACACTCTCTAGATCTAGCTAAGCTAGGTACTCTTATAGTGTATAGAAAGAGTACTATATTACTTATAAGTTATTTACAGCCTATATCTACAGTATAGTACTACTAGTAGTGCCCTTAAATAGCCTAGGCCTACGCTAAGAGGCAGACGTAGAGTAAGAGTAGAAAGAAGCTAGGCTAGAAGACTAGTATAGAAGTAAATAAGGTATAGTAGAAGAGAGAGACCTAATACTAATAACTTACCTTTTCTTTTAGATTCTTAATATAGAGAAGCTTAATTACTTCTAGATAGTAGATATAAACTACTAGCTAGCTTACCTAAAGTTTATTATTAAGATTACTACTAAGTATACACTAGGCTTTAAGGCGTCTAGTATACTAGACGTAGATAAGAACTAATATAGCGCTTTTACTTTAGCTATACTACGTCTTCTTAACACTAGTCTAGAATACTATACTATAGATAGAAGTATATAGTAGGGCGTTTCTAGAAAGTAGAGGAAGAAGAAGAGGTAGTAAAGATAGTTTAGTAGCTAGAACACTAAGAAGCTTAAGAAAGGCCTTAATATAAAGTAGGTTATTAAGTAGTGTAGTATAATATAGCTACTACCTTATAACGCCTTTAGCTATAGGCTACTTTTTACTAGCTAGACTAGCCTACTATAGATCTACCTATACCTATAGTAGCTACTAGCTATTAGTAATACTAGCCTATAAGATATATTTTAATAGAAGAATATTTCCTTTAAGGCTAGCTTTAACTTTAACCTTTAACTCTAGGTACTAGGCTAGTATATTAATAGTCTTACCTAGAAGAGTAACTTACGTAATACCTTTTTATAGTATAAGATCTACTAAGCTACTACAGAAGCCTATATTAAGAAATATAACTAGTAGATATAAATAGTCTTATAGAAGTAATAAGAGGACTATATCTATATTACCTCTAGGTTAGCCTTGCTACGCTTCTTTCCTAGTAACTTTAAAAGCTTTATTACCTATACTAGAGGTAGTAAAAACCTAGTAGATAGATTTATCTACCTAGGCTATAGCTAGATTACCTCTATCTTTACCTCTATATTACTAATACGTATAGTAGCTGTCTAGTTATAAATAGGTAAAGTATAGTAATTCTTCTAGTATAGCTCTAGCCTATAGTAAGACTATATTTACTCTTTCTTTATCTAGAAACCTAGCTAGTTTTAGTACGTAAAAGGCCTTTTCTTCTACTTACTTTATATTAGTTTCTAGCAGATTATTAGATACTAGTTTAAAGACTATAAACTAGAGCCTAGCTAACTCTCTAAGTTTAAGGCCTTCTTTTACTCCTAGGCTTCTAAGCTTATATTTATTACTATATAGTATAACTTTAATAAGCTAACCTTACTTTATAACCTACTTATAAAGAAGTAAAAGCAGTCTAAGTAACTCTCTATACTAGAATAAACCTAGTTTATCTACCCTACTGCAGATCCTAGTATAGTTAATATTATACTATATAATAACTAGCTACGTAAGAGAGTAGAGTATATAGAGCTAAATAGAGTACTATTAGGAAAAGAATATAGTACCTTCCTTACCTCTCTCTAGGCCTATCTAGATCTGCCTATATATAAGAAATAGGTAGCTAAGAAGAAAAGAGGCTATATAGACCTTACCTCTACTATTAAGTATATCCCCTTTATATATAGGTAATAGCTAAAGTACGTAGAAACGCTAGAGATAATAGGCGTATAGCTTTAGAAGGACTATATAGCGCTAGCTACTCTAGACCTTAACCTATTAGATATAGAGGATAAAGTATAGGAGAGTGTAGGTAGCTGTAAGGAACCTTACTCTATACTACTTAGCCTATTACCCTAGTTTCTCTACTAGTAATAGGAGTTAAGATCTATAAAGTAGGCTCTTATATTTATAAGGACGTATTAGCTACCTAGTATTTTTATATCTAGTATATTATATTTCTATATCTAGCGTATTATATTTCTATACACGCTGTATATACTATATATAGCCTTATTTTACTTAGTATAATTCTATAATATTCTAAGTAAGATATCTAGTATATTACTATATATTATAATCTAATTATAAACTATTTTCTTAGTATTATCTAGAATATTATTTATTTATAGTATCTTAGGTATAGGGCTTTTAGAGAGTATAACTATACTATTCCCTTCTTTCTTCTAAAAGCTACCTTTTATCTAGCGTTCTACTATAGTAATAGCTAGTTAAGAGTAAGTATAAGTGCCTTTTCTTATATAGGGCCTATTACAGATACCTAGGCTTTTAAGAGTACCTATAATATCTCTCTACCTTTAGCTCCTTTTAACTTTAACCTATAGACTAGGTTTTTAAAACTTATAAAATAAGTAGGTAATTAAGCTTAGGTATAAGTAGTAACTAGTAATTCTATTATAATTAACCTAGCTATTCTTACTTACTATAGTAGTAAGCAAAAGAGGTTATATACTTATACTATAGGCTTATTTAAGGTAGAGTATATAGAGTAGGTAGCTAGCACAACGTTAGTAGGTACCTAGAGGAGGTAGAAGGTAATAGTAAAAATAGTTAGCCTAGTTACCTTCTACCTTACTAACACTATAGCTACTATATTAATGCCTAGTATAGAGAGAATAAAAGAGGTAAAAGTTAGTAAGTAGTATATAGTTATAGTAGTAAAAGACTAGGGTATAGTTTAGATCTTTAACTCTATATTTAACTCTATAAGGTATAGGAACTATTAGTAGAGGCTAGGCACTATTCTAGGAACTAGTATAGTAGGGCTTCTTATATAGTAATAGCCTAGGATATTAGAGGTCTATATCTAAGGGCTACTAGAGAACCTCTACTATAACTAGCTCTATTATATAGGCTAAAGTATATAGTAGGTAGAGGCTATTATTACTTAGGTAGTAAGCTTTCTATTCTATTTAACTTCTAGTAGTAGGTAGTAGTATTATGTATAAAAGAGCTAGGGTTAGTAATAGGCCTATTTTCTAGGTAAAGGTATACTTTAGTAGTACTATTTTTCTTCTTTAGTATAACAGATTAGGAAAATCTAAGGCTAGGGATAGAAAGAGGCAGTATTATTTAGCCTATAGAAAAAAAATTAGAGATTTCTAGTAACT
>NW_022985018.1:28929-30361 GCF_010015815.1 Dothidotthia symphoricarpi CBS 119687 | reverse complement strand
ATTACTTTAGTCTTTTATTTCTTACTTTCCTATCTTCTCTATATTATTATAGGGGTATACTAAGTGTAATACTAAGAGTAAAGTATAAGATTTAGTATAATATATTTACTATAAGGTAGTACTACTCTTTCCTTAATAGATTTAAGATTATATTAAACTTCTTTATACTATACTATACTTCTATATTACTAGTATATAGGTACGTAGCTACTCTTACCTTTAGTTCCTTAGAAGAGAAATCTACTTTTACTAGTAAAGGATATCTTAAAATTACTATTTCTAAACACTAGATAGGGATATTATATATTATTTATCTTAGGCTGCCTTATATTATTAAGTTTATTATCCTAAGTAGCTTAAGTATTAGTATCTTCTTTCTATAAACTTAAGGTTATAAGTTTAACTCCCCCTTAGTTTATATCTACTAACTTTACCCTAGCTTAAAAAAAAAAATATTATTTAAAAATAAGATTAAGATTAAGGCCTATTAATATAAGGATAGAGATATTAATAGTATTAAGTATAAGAAGGTAGAGAGCTATAGTATAAATAAGGCAGTAGGCTATATTAGGGTAGGTAGAGATACTATAAGTTAAAAGTAGTATAAATAAGTAAAAAAATACTAATAAATATATAGTTTCTAAAGGGTCTAGGTAAAGTTCCTATTAATACTAGATATTAAAACAGCTTCTTTAATATCCTAATTATAAATATTTAGGACCTTAATAGCTACTACTTTAACCTTAATCTACTCTTTAAGATAGTTAAGGTTTTAGGCTCTCTAGAGTATAAATAGGAGTATAAATATAGTACTAAGTACTAGAAGATAGTAGATAACAGAGAGTTATATCTAGGTAAGTTAGTAGATAATAAGGTTAAGCTACTAAGGGCAGAGGAAGATACAGCCTATTATAAAATAGGCTAGGTAATAGGTAGAAAGGTAGGAAATATATAAAAAAAGCTTAAAAAAGCTTTTTTTTCTATTTTAATTTTCCTAAAGGCTTTAGAGTTATATATTTTTAAGTTAGTAAGTTTATAGTTATAAATATTAGTCCTAGTTTTATTATACTAAGTTAGAAATATTTAGAATAATATTTAATATAAAAATTATAATTTTTCTTAAGCTTTAATATATTTACTAAGAAAAATAATACAGCTACTTTATTAGGTTATAAATATATTATATATAACAGATACTTCTGTTAAGTATAGGTAAATATAGTTATAACTAGTCCTAGTAAGTAGAAATTACTAAGTAATAAATTTATACTAATAAAAAGTTATAAATAAGTAATATATATAGTACTATATAGAGAGATTAATATTTTACTATAAATTTAGTATATATCTTATAGTTTAAGCTTAGGCCTACTATAAACTCTTATTAATAGCTAACTTACTTATTATTAAAAGTAGTTTAGCCTAAGTAAAA
>NW_022985018.1:9822-28589 GCF_010015815.1 Dothidotthia symphoricarpi CBS 119687 | reverse complement strand
TAACTTAATATAATAATAACTATTTTAATAAGTAAAATAAATAAATAAGTTAATATCTATAGTTTAGCTTTATACCTTCTTGTAAAATATATATCTCTTATATATTAAGTAACTGCCTATAGTAATATACTTAAAGCTATATAGTAGTCCTAAAACTTAATTATAGTTTTCTTTTATAGTAAAACTTTATTAAGTAAGAAGCTTAGTTTTAAACTATAAATATATATTATTAATTACTTACTCTGTCCTACTTAAAGAGTTATTATTAGTAAGTTTCCTTATAAATTAGCGCTAGCCTATACTATACGCTAACTAATAAATTATACTATAGAAAGTATTACCTATAGACCTTATAAATATAGTAGACTATTTTAAAGAATTAAATAAGAAGAAAAAAGATTATAATAAAACTACTCTATAGAACTTCTAAAAGAAACTACTCTATAGAACTCTCTACTTTACTATATACCTCTTTACTAAATATAAAACTACTATACACTAAATAATTTACTATTACCTAGGTATATAGCCTCTTACTTAGTAGGGCCCTTACTCTTACTCTTACCCTTACTCCTATTAGTCTTTATAGGGAGCCTGCTAAGGTTTACCTAAGTAACCCTACTACTAGTAGAGGGTTAAGGCTAGAGCTAGAGAGTAAGTAAGGCTTTATTACAGAGAGTATTAGCTTAGCTATAAGGCTTAGGTTAGAAGGAGCCTAGAGTAGAAGATCCTAGAGAGCTTAAAACTAGTAAAGAGGTATAGTAGTAGTAAGACAGCGTTATAGAAACACTCCTATTACGCTAGTTAGGGGTATTAACACTATACTAGAAGCGCTTATCCTAGTTTAGGTTAAACTCTTAGGTTAGCCTATTTAGCGTAGTATATTAATTAACCTGCCTATTATACTTCTACTAGTTAGTAGCCTAAGCTAAATACTAGCCCTAGTTTAAAAAGAAGAAGTAGTTAGAGATATTATAGAGTAAATCCTTACTAAAGGTATTAGCTTCTATCTTCTTATAAATTACCTAGTACCTCTTAACTATAGTAATATTATTAATATATATATAGCTAATAAACTTAGTAACCTCCTTATAGCTAATATTAGCGCTAAAGTACTAGGATAGCTTTATAACTATACTTAGTAAGTTTTAGTAAACCTAGTAGTTAACAGCCTTAGTAATCTTAGATATATATACTAGGTAGATATTACTAGGAAATACCTACTTAGCACTCCTATACTTATTTAGGTAGCTAGAGGAGGTATATAGCGTAATAGTAAGAGACTAGTAGGCCTAGGTAATCTTAGTGTAAAAGCCTATCTCTAGTATCTCTATAGTAGCTATATTAGTATTAACCTTAATAAACTACGGAAGCATAGTGTACTAAATAGAGGTTACTAGGCTAGTTAATTTATACAGAAGGTAAGAGTTAGAGATATAGATATTACTAGCCTTATAAGTCTACTTTATCTAGGTAACACTAGGGAAGTAGTTATAGAGCTCTAGGAAGAAGTTAATATTATTATTCTAGCCCTTAATCTTACTAGTTAAGTTAGTAATATTATTAGTTTTACACTACTTCTAGTACTTAGTAATATACTTATAGAAGCCTAGTAGTATTTTAGTATAGTTCTTACTGTCCTTATTATTAAAGGAGATACTGCCCTAGATAAGATCTACGCTATAGTTATTATAGACTACCTTAGAAATATTAAGGTTAATATACTAGAAGAAGGTTTAGTTGCTAGACTTAGTATTCTTAGTATAGTAGAGGTAGAAGATAAGGTTAGTCTCCTGTCTTAGAATAGTATATAGGAGCTAGTACCTAATATTACTATAAATAAGCTATTAGATAAGTAAGTAGTATATAACGCAGTACTAGCCTAGGTTAGATTTAGTATTAATTATATAGGTGTAGTACTAGTATATATTAAAGGACTAGTTAAGGATATTTACTAGCTCCTTATCCTTAAAAATCTAGCTAAAGTAGCTGTTAATAATACTTCTATCCTTATTAAACCTATCTACTAGGTTACAGTATCCTAGGGTATTAATAATATAGTCCTAGTTAAGTAAGGCTGTTACCTTAGTTAGGTAGTACTAATAGCTAAGGAGGTCCTAGTTAGTAGCAGTGCCTTAAAATAGGGCCTAGAACAGTACCTATATAACTAGGTTACTCTACTAGGTACCCTATATATTCTACTTATAATAGAGGATCTAGAGCAGGTTATTTAGGGTACTAGAGTTAAGTAGGTAGGTAATAAGGCCTATAGTACTGCTAATAGCGCAGAGGTAGTGCTAGTAGTGTAGAGGAGAGGTCTTTAACACCTCTTTAGGCACGTATAGCTTAATGCTAGATAGGATAAGTATATTATTAGTTAATACTCTATTAAGCTCCTATTAGAGGCTTAATTACTATATACTAATTCTAGATTATATAACCTACGTTACATAATCTTACTCTAATACTCCTTTAGATATACTTTCTATATTACTCTACTATATCTCTCTCTTACTTAAATATTTAAGCTCTATTTAGATTCTAAAGCGCTATTATACTAACTAAAATAATAGCGTTATTAATTTACTATTACAAAAATCTACCTTTACTTATAATTAAAACTTAAGGTAATTACTAATTATTAACTACTTAATCCTATTATTTATTATTACCTAGTATATATAATAGGAATTCTTAGTTACCTATAATTATAGAGTAGTCTAGAGTTATAAGCTTAGGCTAGCTACTGCTATATATAATAGAGTTCCTGCCCTTAATCCTCTATTATTCTTTATTTAACTTTTCCTTATATATCTACTCTAATCCTTAATTTAACTTTACTTAATATAGCCTCTGTTAATTTTTCTATAGGCTCTACTACTACTAGCACTAGCAGCAGCAGTTAGGGTCCTCCTAGGGGTAGCTAAAAGCCTCCTATTAAGGGTAATACAGAGACTTCTCTATATTCCTACTTTACTTAGTTAGTATCTAGCTATATTCTTAAGTAGCGTAAGTACTATCCTAATTATTACTTAAGTTTCCTTTACTAACAGCACTTATAGTTTATAATTATACTAACTAGATTATTAATTAGTAGCTAATTATTAATCTTACTTACTTTCTCTTCTAGTTAGGCTAAATAGGTATTACTCTTAGGCCTTTACTCTAAGTTACTACTATTTACTAGAATAATAATAAGTTAGAGATTACTGTCTAATCCTTTAACACTAGTAATATCTATATTACTATTACTAACTTCTTTAGTCTTAGTACTTCTAAGAACCCTATAAAGCGCAGTTACTACTCTACTAATATACCTACTACTATCTAGTAGGGCTCTAGTAGAAGTGTTACCTATAACTTCTTTAATTACTGCTTACGCTATACTAATACTAAGGGTAAGCTTACTCTTAAGTTTAGTAGTAAGTATTATTAGTCCTACTTTAAGGGTAAGCTTTTAAACTATAGGGCCTGTAATAAGTATTAGATTAATAGTAACTATACTAGCTATAACTTCTATTATAAGTTCTTCTAATCCTTAGTTACTTTTTATACTAATCTCTTAGTAGTAGGTACTCTAATTACTAATCCTTTACTCTAAGATATTACTAAGTCTATTCTTTGTAATTATAAGTTACTCTAGGCTCCTATTAAGGCTCCTAGAGGTTATTACTCTTATTCTAGCAATATAATTATAACTTATAAGTTTAATAATAACTCTAATAATAAGGACTTTATTACTTCTAAGAGCAAGGGTAAGGGTAAGAAGAAGTAAGTAGGCAATTCTTTATTAGGGTTAGGTAATTTCGGCTGTGCTAGATATAGTTTTAGGTAGTTTTTAGGTAGTTTTCCTTCTCTTTAAGGTCTCTACTAATAGTCTTCTAGTAGCTTAATACTGCCTTAATAGGAAATATAACTTCTTATTATAAATTACTTCTTCTTATAACTATTTATTAGTTTAATAGGAAAAGTTTAAGTAACTAGCTAATAAAATAATAGGAAATTAGGTAAAATAAAATAGTAAAAGAAATAAATATAAACTTCTAACTTCCTTCCTTACTTAAGCAGATAAGCTATTACCTATTAAGATTAATTTATTTATCTTTATCCTTATTAAATTACTAATACTCTGTTAGGTTAAATCTAGGAAGTTAGGGGATTACTACTCCTTTAGCGTAAATAGGCCTTAGAGCTACTACCTCTACTACTATATATTAGGTTATTCTACGTTCTAAGGTTTATTTAGGCTGTACTACTTACTTCTAATTAAGTGCTAGTATATTCTTATAGTAGAGACTCCCTAAAGCTTTATTAGCACTCTATTAGTCCTAGGCTTCCTAGAACTTAACTACTATTCTCTAATAGAACTTCTTTAGTTAATTACCTAGCGTATAGCTCTAAAACGCTTATCTATTAAGTTCCTTAAGTTAGTACTAGCCTTTACTTCCTATAAAGCTTATTTAGTAAGGACCTTACTACTTTAGCCTAAACTTTATAATTATTAATATATTAGTATTAATAGGAGAGTCTTAAAGTAGTACAAGATCTCTAATAGCTAGTAGGCTGTTATAAATTCGTTTTAAGTTATTAAAATACTTCTTATTAGTATACCCTAGTTAAACGGTTTAATTAATAGCTTCTTAGAGCCTATTATTTCTTATATAGAACTGTTAGGCCTATAGGGCAAGTAGTAAGGCTGTATTAGAGACTTCTTTCTAAGGTAGGACTTACTAGGTTAAAATAGAGAGCTTAATTAGAAGGATATACTCTTTCCTATATATTAAATACATAGGGGTTTTACTAGTAGCTCTTTTAATAGTTACTTAGTTAGCCTATAGGATATATAATAAGTTCTTAACCTAGTTTCCTTCTATCTTTTTTAGGGTAGCTACTAGTAGTTTATACCCTCTCTTAATAAGCTCTTAGCCTTATAGATAATAGGTACTTAAGACTACCCTATTAATTCTAAATAGTTTCTAAAGATCCTCTATAAGGCCTTTATTCTCTAAGCCTCTATTATAGCTTATCTTTAATAGTACTCCCTATTAATAGAAAATTAACTTCTAGATAAACTTAGCTACTAATCTAGAATTATTCTTTATAAGACCTTATACTTCTAGCTATTATAATAAGTAATTATATATAACTACTATATAGCTTTTACTATTTAAGCCTCTAGGTATAAAGACTATATTAATAGTTATCTATACCTATAGTATTAATAGTAGTTTAGTAGAGTAGAGTTACTTATATAATTAAGTATTACTATAAACTTAGTATTAAGTATATGTTTAGACGTGCTTCTTTACGTTATTATAGAGGCCTTTCTAGTAGTATCTTGCCTAGACTTTTTACTAGGTGCCTTTCTTATCCTAATAGCCTAATTCTTTATAAAGTGTAGTAAGAATATCTTTTCTTAAAGCTTTGTTATTAACTACTCTTTAGAAAGGGCGCCCCCTAGAGGGTATTTAGAATAGGTATTATTCCTAAATATTATATTATAAAGCCTTCTTCTTAAACTTAGTAAAAGCCTTTTCTAATATAGCCTTAGGACGCTTTTAAAATAGAATCTAGTAGGCTAACTCTTAAGAGGCCTCTAAGTAGGTATTATCTAAAGGAGTGTTACTAAAGGAGGTATTTACTATAT
This sequence comes from Dothidotthia symphoricarpi CBS 119687, assembly GCF_010015815.1. Classification (NCBI taxonomy): domain Eukaryota; kingdom Fungi; phylum Ascomycota; class Dothideomycetes; order Pleosporales; family Dothidotthiaceae; genus Dothidotthia; species Dothidotthia symphoricarpi. Next base: position 22,942 of record NW_022985018.1, on the reverse strand, counting down.
ATAGGGTATACTATAATACGCTATTACTAAAGTTAAGCTGTATTATATTTAAGGCTAAGTTAATAAACTTATTAACGCTTTCTTTAGGGCTATTAGGAAGCTCCTATCTAGGTTTCTTAGGGCGTCTTAATAGAGCGTTAGCAACTACATTCTTTTTCCCTTAAATATAGGCAATATTAAAGTCCTATATATTTAGGTACGCTAACTAATAAGTTATTAAAGAACTAGGTAGGTTAGTAGCGCTTTATTAGAGCTAAGCTACTAGAGTCTTTATATCTATTTTAATAAGGAATTAAATATTATATAAGTAAGAGTAAAACTTCTTAATAGCTAGGAGTAGCACTTTATACTTATACTTACTAGTATTCTAGTTTTGCTTAGGTTTTAACTAGACTCTACTCTTAAATTAGACAGAGTGTTACTTTTTACCCTTACCTTTCTATATTAAGGTAGTACTCTAGCCCTTCTTACTACTATTAACTATAAGGATAATTAATTAGAGGGGCACTAAATAGTTAATTAATATAAGTGCTAGTAGGGAGTAAAGAGCTTACTTTAGAGTATTTATTAAAGCTTAATAGTCCTTAGTCTATTTAAATATAACTGTCTTTTAGAGTAGGCTAAATAACAGATTAGCTATTAGAGTAAAGTTAAAAATCTAGACTCTATAGTAGATATAGATACCTAGGAAAGCTTAAATATCTTTTATATAAGTATAAGCTAGCTACTTTATAATCTTCTTAACCTTCTAGTTATTAGGGTATTAGCTATAGCAATTAACCTAATAGCTAACTATTATTATTAAAGAGTAATAGAAGTTAGATTTATATTCTAAAATAGTTGCGCTAGCCCTTTTAATATTAGCTAGCACTTAATTAATGTTTATAATATGCTCTGTAATATATTATTAGATCCCTAGCTTAACTTCTTATTCTTAATAATTAGTCTTCGGGCCTTTAATATATACGTTATTAAGGTAAGGTATATATACTATAGGGATATACTCCTAATAGATCTTTATTATAACCTAAACAAACTTAGCAACCAAATTTATAACTTCTTAAGGCAAAGTACACTGCCTTATAAGTCTAAGGGGGGTATAGAACGTAGTAATGTCTCTTAATTAAACGTTAAGTTCTATTTAATTATATTCTAAAAAAAAGTTAGTAAGGAATATAATAAAGCAGCTAGTAAATTCTTCTATAAACTTATTAGGGTTTAGAGGTAAGTTTATATCTTAAATTATAACTCTATTTATTTTCTAGGTATTATTAATAAGTTAATAGTCCTAATTCTTTTTCTTAACTAGGAAATATAGGTTATAATATTAACTTTTACACAATTTAAGAGTCCCTTAGTTAATTTATTACTATACTATCTTAATTACTGTGTCCTAAAGCTTCCTTAGGAGCTGAAATTAATTAGCTTACTAGGCTTTATACAGTACTATATTAATTATTACTAGAGAAGATACTTTATAGCTAATTTAACTAGATTCTAAGAAGTCCTAAGTAAGAGCTGCCTCTCTCTAATAGAGTATCTTAATAAGTAGGTCCCTTTCTCTTAACTAGAGATTATCTAATATCTTTATTTCTAATAGTCTCTTAGGTGTTAGCTGTATTCCTCTAGGGAAAGATACGTATCTTAGTTTAAAGTATTATTAGAAAGGGGCTCTAGTAGAGTCCTAGTTTAGTATTTACTATACTTAAGCTCTCTTCTTTTTGTTAATTTAACTATTAATTATGCAAGGTTCTTAGCCTAAGTAGTCTACAGGTTTAACCTTAATTCCTTTCTACTTATACATCGTATTAATTTAAATTAGTAGGTATTCTTCTAGGAAATCTTCCTAAAAGATCTTTATAGAATAAGTTAAATATTTGCTACTAAGTATATTAACTATCCTACTAAGTACTTTATAAGTAGCAGTTAGAGAAAGGTTCTTATAAGTAACTATTATAATACCTATATTATCTTAAAAGAGAATGTTTCTAACACTATCTTAGCTAACACTGCTAATATTTAGCTATATAAAGAAATAATCCTTTATTAGGATAGCAGGTTTTATTACCTTTATTAACTACTAATTACTAACTATACTTATTATTAGAGCTATAGTCTTATTCTACTGTAGCTAGGTTAAGTTAATATATATTTACTCTAGGCTTTTAATTTATTATTATTAAGGGGATATAATGCTAGACTTTATATCCCTCTACCTTTTCCTAGTAATTAAACTGTAACTCCTTAGGTATTAATATAATTACCTTTTATACATATAAATCTTATACTTATATTACCTTCCTTACTCTAGATTTAGTAGTAAGTAAGGCTATTTAAAGTATATTTAAGCTTTACTTAAGTATTAGACAGAAAAGGGTTACTAAGGATAATCACGTTAGTATAGTAATTAATAATAAAGAAGTTTATCTAAATAGAGATTAATTCTACTGTTATAACAGCTCCCTATATAATCCTAAGGAAACTGCCTAATATACTATTAGCTAAGACTATTTTTACGTTCCTTATTTCCTAAGGGAGTGTTATAATAGGCAGTATTGTATTATTAGTAGTTTCTTATTAAATAGTATTTAGCTCTACTCCTAAGTTAAGAAGACTTAGGAAGTAATTTCCTAATATACTAACTAGAACCTTTAGGTAGTTATAGTAGATATATTTAATACTAGCTTACTTATTATACTCTCTTCTAGCTAAAGTTTTTAATTATATATTAGCTTTAATTTAGGAATTATTTAGTATTTAATTAATACTTAATTAGACCTTATTAACTTTAGGCTTATTCTAATAGACTACTAATATTAAGTAATATTAGTCTACTCTACCTAATAGGGCTTTAATAAGAATATAGTTAGGAACTAACTACGTATTTACACTAGATACGTAAGACTTAAAGGTAGGTTAGGAGTATTCTTCCTTTATACTTAACTTATTATTAGACTCTACTCCTATTACCTAAATAGAGTTATTTTAGATAGCTTTAAACTTTTCTTAGGTATATATATTTTAGAATATTTTCTTTTAGACTTCTACTATATTTCTAAGTAGTGCTCTAATAGGCATTACTATAGGTACTAATATAATAGTATATATTACTTTATTAGTAGTACTTAGAATATATTTAGAGAAATAAGCCTTCTTAGGTCTAACTCTTCTTTAGGGCAGAGTATTAGTTATTTCTAAATCCTTAATATAGTTCTAAGGAGTTAATATTAGTATAAAGGTTATATTTAGAGTAGGTAGAGCTTAAGTCTTCTACTACTAGCTTCTTAGTTAAATTAATTAATTATTAGTAGGCTGTTTAGTAATAGTAACTAGTACTAGCTTTACTACCTTAGGAGTACCTAGCACTTTCTTATTAATAGGCTTTTGTAAAGGTCCTTTTTATTAAATTTAAGTAGCTAAAAGCTTAGCGTTTAAGCAGTAGAATGTTAGGTATTAAAATAATTAAATATTACTACCTAAGTTTATAGAGGCTTTCTAGAAAGCTTTATAGTCTTTAGCTAATATTACGCCTAAGTCTTAGTTAGGGTTTAGACTAGTAACTATAGAATTATTCTAAATAGCTGTTAATCCTACTAGCCTTCCCTAATTAGCCTTTATAGTAAGAGAATTAAGGTCCTATTTTAGCTATATCTGCTTAATATTTAAGAGGATAGAATTAATCTAACTATTTATACCTAGGTTTATAATACGCCCCTAGGGAGAGGAAACAGTGCCCTAGATAAGTTATTAGTTAGTATCCTAGTAGCACTAGCTATTCTTAATTAACTAGGTAATTAATAGGTAGTTAGCTTTCCTATAACTAACCTTCTTATATATAAAATAGGTAAATAGTATTTAAGTATTCTAAGCAGCTTAACTTAGAGTTTCCTGTTAATTATATCCTAATCCTAAAGGAACAGTATTCTAATTTACTATTATATTATAGGGAGCCGCCTAATTCCTTAGGTAGTAGTTATTACCTAGTATAACTATACTTTATAGCTAAGCTTTACTAACTCTCTAATTTAATAGGGTTTATATATAGGTTGTACTACTTTAGTTTAATAATAGCTTAGTCTTACGTAGTATCTATTATACTAAAATAAGGTTAGCCTAACTAATCTTAAGTTAATATAACTTATTAGTTAATAAGTTAACTTTATACTAGGTAGCTAGAACTTCTAGAGGTAATTACTAGAGTTTCTTACTAACAGTTATCTAGGGAACTTAATAGGTTGTTAGAGGAGCTAATTAGGACTAAGTTATTCTAGTAATGTCTAATAGCTAGTAGTCTAAATAGGTCTTAGGGACATAGGATTAGAATTCTTAGGTTAGGCTAAACTTTTTTATAGCCTTATTAAGGTTTAGCAGGCGTACTTCTTCCTTAATATTTACTTAGTAGCTAAGGAATTTACTAATCTAGCTAAACTTAAACTCTTAATAGCGCGTTATAGATAGACTAAACTTACTTAGAACTCTAGTAGCGTAGTTAAGGGGAAGCCCCTTAATAAGGTAGAAGCCCTTTTTCTTACTCTTAACAGTGCCTATAGAGATACATTACTCTAATTTAATCTTAAACTCCTTAAAGTATTATTAGATATTAAGATCCTTCCTTAACTAGTATTTATAGAGCTACTATTTAAAGAACTTAATTTATTCCTCCTATTAGGCGCTGTTATTGCTCCTAAATTTACGTTAGAGGGCTTCTCTTAGTATATCCTAGTCTTTACCTTTAAAGGCTGTTTAGTATTCCTTAGAGTAATAAATAATATTCTTCTGCCTTTACTAGTAGTAGGTAATTACTTATTAGATCTTATTAATCTCTAAGAAGCTGTAATATAGAGTAACTTCCTTATATTACTTAATAAAAACAGTAACTTTAGTGCTATTAAAACTTAGTATATACTTAGTAGGGAAAGGTGCCTAGCTAAGCTTTAATTAGTTCTAAATAAGCGTTACTATTATTTAAGCTATATTTACTAGAAATAGAGCAGTTAGGTTTATTAATTTAGTATTAGGCTTTAGAAGTTTTACCTTGCCTAAGAATAGGCTAGGAGTTTTATTATTACTTAAGTTATTTCTAGGTTTCTCTCTCTAGGCTTGTGTTAGGGGAGCTAATAATTAACCTACGTTAAATAATAGATACTTAGTAGAAGGGTTAGTATTTAGGGTATAACCTATTAGTAAGAGATTATTAGTTATCTTAAAAATAAGAAAGGTATAAATAAGAATTATAAAGATAAGTAATAAGTAAGTAGTAAGAACTATCTTAACTACTATAGAAAGAAGAAGTAAAGATCTCTAAAAGGTCTTTATAGTAGAAAAGATTATAAGGAAAGTTATTATTACTATTATATATCTATTCTTTATTAGTAAGCTTCTTGCCTTATTTATTCTTCTCCTTTTTATCTATACTTAGTAGCACTTACTACCCTTAATCTCTTTCTTCTAATTATTCCTTAGCTAATTCTTATTACTAAAGAGTGCTTAAGTATAACTATAGGTTATATACTAATTATATAAGTTTTATAGTAGTAAGATAATCTCTAAGAGTTGTCTAAGTGTAACTAGTATACTAGCTATTATATTAATAGCTTCTTTAGGGGTAACTCCTTAGTTTTCTAGGTCTAGTATAATCTCTAGTTATAAGGTTACTAAATTTCTTAGAGGTATACTAATACCTTATTAAGTTCTTAAAGTACTAATTCTTAGGTACTAAATATAATTTAGTATTATACCTATCTTATATTAGTCTCTTAATCCTTAACTTAGACTTACTAAAGTCCTATTATTATTACTAAAAATTAATTACTCTCTAGATAAATATATTATAAGAATAATTTAGTATTATACCTAAATAGCTATAAATAGAAAGCTTCTTTAATCCCTGTATAGGTTACTATATATAGAGGAGAGGTCTTTAACGCCTCTTTAGGCATATATAGCTTAATGCTAGATAGGATAAGTGTATTATTAGTTAATACTCTATTAAGCTCCTATTAGAGGCTTAATTACTATATACTAATCCTAGATTATATAACCTGCGTTATATAATCTTACTCTAATACTCCTTTAGATATACTTTCTATATTACTTTACTATAGTAGATATAAGCGTTATTCTACTTCTAGCTATTATCCTTCTTATAAGTAGTACTATAGTTAATAATCTTATAATACTAGGCCTAGATAAGCTTAACTTAGGTAGTATTACTAGGCTTACTATACCTAATCTTAACTACTATTTCTACTAAGATAGACTTCTTATTAGCGCAGTAATAGTAGTTTATATTAGTAGCTATAGTAGCACTATTATCCTTAATACTATTAATAACTTCCTTAATATTAATATTAAGGCCCTTAAGTAGCGTAGAAGACTCTTAGTGTAGCTAGTTAGTAGCCTAAGTTTAAAGCTCTTATATTAGTAGCAGCGTAAGGAGTAGAACGCTAGTAGTAGAAAGCCTTATACTAGTAACTAGCTAAGTTATAACCTTATACTAGTACTCTACCTTAGATATACTACGCTTAATAGCGTAGCTGCTCTTACTAGTCTACTCCTTAAGAAAGATACTACCTATATAGGTCTTAAGAGGTATAGTTTATATATACTTAACTATTACGTCTAGCGTAAGATTCCTAGCTATAGAGGTACGTAAAGGGTAGGTCTACGTAGACAAGCTAGGTAATGCTATCTAGATAGTATACCTACCTAGGCTAAGAGAGGTTACTAGAGTAGTAGTATAGCCTAGGAGCTTAATAGCGCCTATAGCAGTAGTAGTATACTGCTACTAAACCTCTAGGCTAAGTGTCTTAATATAGCCTAGCTTACAGGCGTTAGCCTAGCTAGGTATAATAGGTATAAGAATACTATATTATAGATATTTCTAGAAGTAGTATATAGCTAGCTATAGCTTAGGGATTTTAATAGCCTTAGGGCTAGTACTTATAATAGTAGGTACCCTAAAGTACTACGTAAGCGCTTAGCGCTAGAACTTATAGTAGTTTAACCTAGGCACTAAAAGCGTACTTATAGTATTAGTAGTAATAATACTACTAAAGTTATTAGAGTTTATACTATACTAAAAAGCGTACTCTTACTAGCCTAGTATAGTATTATAGTTTAGTACTTATATAAGGTGCCCTAGTAGGTTCTTAAGAAGATTATAGGCTATACTCTAGTTAGTAATATTAATAAAATAGTCCTAACACTACTTAGGGTTATTAAGGTAGTTATAGGTAAGAGTATTAATTAAAGGCGTTACCTTAGTAATAGTAAAGCGCTTAATAATCTAGTAGACAGCTATAGTACCTATATAAGAGTAGGTAACTAATAGAGAGTAGGCTAGTATTACCTATTATAGAGCGCTGTTATTAATAGCCTTAACGTTAGTATTAGTAGAGATAAGCTCTTTACTCTTAGTAGCCTTAAAGTTAACTATAGTCTTAAGGACTAAGTAGGTATTCTTAAAGCCTACTATACCTTTATACTACGCTATAAGTTAGGAGTAAGTCTTAAGCTAGGTACTAATTACGTAGATAATATTAATAGTTTTACCTATATAGCTAGTAAGGGCGGCTATAAAATTATCTACTAGGCTCTTTTAAACTGTAGGCTTATATATAGAAAGCTAGCTCTAGAAGTTAGTAATAAAGCAGCTACTATTCTATAGGACCTTAAAGTTATTATAGCTACTAAGAATAGAGCTAATATTTTAGATAATATACTAGGCTTAAAAGCAGATAAGAGTACTAGAGGGTATAGTCTAGGAAGGAAGTAGTCTTAGCGCTATAGTAGATAGGCTAGAGTTAGTAGGTATAGTAAGTTACTAAGAATTACAGTAAGTAGAGTACTAGGGCTACTAGGAATATTAGGTACTTACGTAGGCTACTAGTTAAGGTTAGGTAGTTATAATTAGGTAAGGTTAAATACTTATAAGTAGATAGAGCTAAATACTTATAATTAGGTAGAGTTAAATAGGTATAGTTAAATAGGTATAGTTAAATAGGTACAGTTAGTTAAGTTAAAAGTAGGGGCTAAGGTAGAAGTAGGGGTAGGCGTAGAGTAGTATATAAGTAGGCTAGGCTATAGGCAGTAGAAGCAGTATATAAGTAGAGTAGGAAAAGTTCTATAGTAAAAGTAAAAGTTTATATAAAGGTTTAAGTTTAGGCTAGTAGGTTTAGTATAGTTAAACTATACACTACTTACTAGTACTATACCTAGAGCTAGCCTAGGGAAACTAGCGTAGTTAGTAAGGCTGTTATTCTTAGAATAGGTAGTATTATTTAGAAAGAGAAGGGAGGAGAGGCTGCGTAGGGCTGCTACGTAGAAAGGGTATACTATTACTAAGCTAGAAATACCTAGAGAGGAGGTAGGTATAATACCTAAGAGTAACTCTAGAGTAGCTACCTCTAGGCTACTAGTTAAATAAAATATATATAGATAGCTACTACGTAGTCTACTAACGTTGCGTATACCTATAGTAATATTCTAGGTATAGTTATAGAGGTTAAGTATTTTTAGCTAATTATAGGGCCTTAGGTCTTGCTTAGTATACCTAGGGTCCTCTAATTAGCCTACTAACTCTACCTTCTAGACGTTATAACTACCCTATACCTATATAGCCCTAGATAGTGTAAATATATACTAGTACTATAGGTAATATACAGGTACCTATTTTAGGTAAGGGTACTGTAGTAGGTATAGGTTTAGGTAGATCTTAGTAGAGGCTACCTACCTAGCTATAACTTTACTAGTGCCTTAGCTTCTATAAGAGCTGCTAACGCTGTAAATATATATAACCTTACTAAGTAGTGCCTAACGTATATTATTAGTCTATATATACCCTTACGTTATATAGGCTTTTTCTAAAAAACCTACCTATAAAATCTCTATACTTAGTAAAGCTAGCAGGTTAAAAATCTAAATATAACCTTATTAAAGCAGTATAAAGAAATTGTATAAAAGAAAAATTATAAGGACTTTACTATTTTATTTTCTATATACTAGGTTACTCTTATTTTTATTTATACTTTAAAGCTATATATAGTACGTTTTAGTAGAAATTAAAGTTTAATAAATCCTAGATAATAAATTTATATACCCTATAAGAGTAAATAAATAAAACTTTAACTTTTATTAATATATAGGTTATATATTAAGTTAGGCGCTTTTCTATTTTAGGTAGGTATATTAACTTTAATTATAAGGTTTATATTTACTATTAGTAACTATAAGTATTATTTAACCCCTTTATATAATAAAGTATATAAGATAATAAGTATTTCTAGCCTATCTAATTGCTAGCTAAATATATTAGTTAATATTAGCTCTAGTAGAGTAAACTATTTTTAAAATATATAAACGCTTAATAAAATAAGTAGGTACTTTAAGAATCTTATTAAGTATACTTAGTAGAGCTAATAAGACCTTATATTAGGCTTATTTATAACTTTCCTATTTTATCTCTACTTAAACTAAACGTTAGAAGTAAAGATTTAAACTTTTATAGGTAGTAGGGTAAGTTTACTACTTAGAAACTATAAAAGTAAGTACTTATAAAACGTAACTTTTTCCTTATATAGTTTATAGTTTATAAACGGTTATTATTTATTATACTTTAGAATAATTATTAAAAAACTCTAAAAATACTATATTAATATACCTATACTGTAAAACTAGATATAAAGAAGTTTAATAAGCTATTTATATACTAGAACTTTAAATTAACTTTAAGCTATAGTAGATTTATACTATATACAAGTTTTGTTAAGTATTTAAGAAGTAATTATAGCTTTAATATTAATTTTAAATTACTAAGAATATACTATTTAATTAAAAGCTACTATTCTTAAATTATAATCTATATATCTTAGACTTACAAAACTATACTATACTTGCTATTACTATAATATATAAATTTTAAGGTTTTACTAGTTTAGTAGTTTTAAATAAAAAGATATACTAACTTAATATTTTAAGTAATTTTATACTACTATAATATTAACCTAGCTCTATAACTATTATCTGTTTTATTAGTTTAAAATTACCTATAACACTTAAAGTTATCTTTTATAACTATTTATATCTTAAATATTAAGTTTCTAACTTTTATAGCTATTAAGTTGTAGTAGGTTTTCTTAAAAAGTAAGTATAAACTTACACTAAATAGAGGCCTATAAGTAGAAGGGTAGGTTAGGATAGGCTTTTTATAAAATACTACCTACCTATATCTCTAGCTTATAAGCTTATCTTATACAAATCCTCTTATATAGGCCTCCCTACTATACTAATTATCTAGGGAGCTATAGACTTATTACTGTTCTTCTTAATATTATTAATACCTACTTAGGTTGCAAATAGAGAGATATATAATTAAAAGAAATAGCTAAGGCTTTTAGACTCTATAGCTACTAAATTAAGTAAAAGCTTATTCTAAACTTTATTACTAAAGCACTTTATACACTTTATTACTAATATATATTACGTAATATATTACTAAAGTACTCTATACACTCTAGCCTATACTTAATATAACACTGCCTGCTCTCTATACCTATAGTAATAGCTAAGTATATAATTTAGGAAGGAATACCTAGAAGCGTATCCTTATACCTTACTAGGCTATAGAAGCTCTAGGGTTTAGTAGGTAATAATAGCGTCTATATAAATATACCTAGCCTAGGTCTCTTTTAGACAAAGTGTACTATAAATAGTATTACTTTAATACTTTAAGATAATAATACAGTATTAAATAAAAGTATAGCTAAATCTATAGGCAGGATAGGGAAATGCCTTAGACTAGATATTTAGCTCTAGGGTTAGGAATCTATGCCTACTATTAAGGCATAGGGGTGTTTTAAGAGGGGGTTAAGTTAGGATTTAATAGTATTATATAGTATATAAGGCCTTACTATTTAAAGCTGTTATAACTAGACTATTTAAGTATTATATAAGAAGAGAGAGGGAGAGAGAGAGTATATAATAGTTATATCTAGCGTATTATTATACGTAGGTAAGGGTAGGCACAGCCCTAGTTACTACTGCAGTATAAGTAACTAGCTAGGTAGCTAAGGCTTCTAGGCTCTATAGCTACTAAATTAAGCTAAAGTATATTACTTACTCTATTACTAAAGTACTTTATACACTTTACTACTAACGTATATTATATAATATATTACTAAGGTGCTTTAAATACCTACTTTATTAGTAGGCCTATTATAAGTCTTTTATAGCTAGAGCGTAACCTCTTACCTAAGTTTAATATTATAAGAGGAGTTTAATATCCTAGAGATAATTTACTAAATATACTTACCTTAGACTCTAGTAATAATAATAATATCCTAATACCTATATTATTATATAAGCCTTATAGTATAGGTAACTAGCTAGGTAGCTAGGGCTTCTAAGCCTAGTAACTACTAAATTAAGCTAAAGTACCTTATAAACCCTATTACTAGAGTACCTTATATAGTTTACTACTAATATACGTTACGTAATATATTACTAAAGTACTCTATACGCCTTAGCGTTTACCTAATATAATATTACCTACTTACTATACCTATAGTAATAGCTAAGTATATAATTTAGGGAGAAATACTAAGAAGTATAATTTTACACTACACTAAGCTATAGACGCTTAAGAATTTAGTAGAAATTAATAGCGTCTATAGGAAGATACTTAGCTAAGGTTTCTTCTAGATAAGGTATATAGTAAATAGTGTTGTATTAATACTCTAAGATAATAACACGTTATTAAATAAGAATATAGCTAAGTCTATAGGTAAAATAGTAAATAGCTTAGACTAGATAGTAAGAATATTACACTATAGTATATTTAGAAGTTTATAGCTAGGCTTATTAATAGGTTCTATATACTATTTAAGTGTTATATAAAAAGAGAGGGAGAGAGAGAGAGACTATATAATAGTTATATCTAGTATATTATTATATATAGATAAGGGTGTAAGAGCTAAGTAAAGCTCTTACTACTACTATAGTATAGGTAACTAGCCTAGTAACTACTAGATTAAGCTAAAGTATACTATAAACTCTATTACTAAAGTGCCTTATATAGTTTACTACTAATATACATTACGTAATATATTACTAAAGTGCTTTATATACCTACTTTATTAGTAGGCTTATTATAAGCCTCTTATTATACGTACGCTAGGCCTATAGACTATAAATTAATATTAAAAAGCTTTATAATCCTAATACTATTTATATAAGATACTAAGTTTAAAGGTAGGTATAAGTATAACTTAGTTAGAGTAGGCTTTTTAGGAATAAAGAGGCTGTTCTCTCTAAGACGTATATAGCCTAGTTCTTAAGGATAAAGTAGGATAAAAAGTAAGCTTTTTAAGAGTAATAAGAAGCCTAAGTAGTAACTACCTATAGTATAACATCTAGATTTCTTAGTAGTAATTAATAATAGTAAAGTATTAAAGTAACTATTTCTATTTTATTATAAATCTAATCTAACTTTGTTTTATAATACTTTATAAAATATTAAATATAGCCCTTAATATAAGTAGACTAATATTAAATAAATTCTACTTTGCATTATACATAGATAGTATAAGACCTTAGATAGTACTACTATTATAACTATATTTAATAATATTACTAAAACCGCTCTTAAGGTTAGTAAGATTAATACGTAATTTATAAGTATACTTAGGAATAGCAGTAAGAGCAGTATCTAATAGGCTTAAGTCTTTAATAAAGTTACCTTTAATAATATAAACAGCGTTAAAGTAGTAACTACTAGTAGAATAGTATCTAGACTTCTTAATAGTAATTAACCTTAGTAAAGTATTAATATCTAGTGTATTATTATATATAGATAAGGACGTAAGAGATAAGTTAAGCCCTAGCTACTACTATAGTATAGGTAACTAGCCTAGTAGCTACTAAATTAAGCTAAAGTATATTATAAACTCTATTACTAGAGTACCTTATACACTTTACTACTTATATACGTTATATAATATATTACTAAAGTACTTTATACGCCCTATTACTAAGCTATATTATATACCTTATTAGTAGGCCTATTAACAGCTTCTATATTTATAGTGTACTACTAGATTTTATTTAAGGAGTAATAAGTATA
>NW_022985018.1:0-9417 GCF_010015815.1 Dothidotthia symphoricarpi CBS 119687 | reverse complement strand
ACTCTAGGTCTAAGTTACTAGATATACTTACTATAGACCTTAGTGCCTAGCCTAGCTTAATATTATAAGGTACTCTAGGTCTAAGTTACTAGATACACTTACTATAGACCTTAGTGCCTAGCCTAGCTTAATATTATAAGGTACTCTAGGTCTAAGTTACTAGATACGCTTACTATAGACCTTAGTACCTAGCCTAGCTTAATATTATAAGGTACTCTAGGTCTAAGTTACTAGATACGCTTACTATAGACTTTAGTAATAAGAATAGTATCCTAACGCCTATATTATTATATAAGTTAGTATTGCCTACAGTTATAGGAGTTATCTAATCTAGAATATAATAAAGGCGTTTAGTAAGGAATAGGATTAGGCTAGAAGAGTATAATATATTATAAAAGGAGACACCTATAGACGCGTTATAGCTAGACTATTTAATTAATTACTAAAGCACTTTATATACTTTATAATAAACGCATATTACGTAATCTATTACTAAAGTGCTCTATATACCTTAGCGTTTACCTAATATAATATTACCTACTTACTACGCCTATAGTAACAGCTAAGTATATAATTTAGAAAGAAATACTAAGAAGTGTAATTCTATATTACACTAAATTATAGACGCTCTAGAATTTAGTAGACACTAAGAGTGCCTATATAAATATACTTAGCCTAGGTTCCTTTTAGATAAAGTATACTATAAATAGCGTTGCTTTAATACTTTAAGATAATAATACAGTATTAAATAAAAGTATAGCTAAATCTATAGGCAAAATAGCTTTAGGAGTTTATTACTAGGCTTATTAATAAATAGTATATTACTAGTAACTATACTAATAATACTTATACTAGGAACGCTATAGCCTTTTTATTTACTTTAGCTCTAGGTTTAGAAGTTTAAGTCTACTAATAAGTAATAGAGGCGTTTTAAGAGGAGATTAAGTTAGGATTTAATAGTATTATATAGTATATAAGGTCTTATTATCTAAAGCTATGTTATAACTAGGCTGTTTAAGTATTATATAAGGAGAGAAAGAGAAACTATATAATAGTTATATCTAGTATATTACTATGCATAGATAAGAATATAAGAGCTAAGTAAAGCTCTAGCTACTACTACAGTATAGGTAACTAGCTAGCTAGCTACTAAATAGAGCTAAAGTATACTATAAACTCTATTACTAAAGCACTTTATACACTTTATAGCTAACGTATATTATATAATATATTACTAAAGTGCTTTATATACCTACTTTATTAGTAGGCTTATTATAAGTCTCCTATTATATGTACACTAGGCCTATAGACTATTAACTAATATTAAAAAGCCCTATAATCCTAATACTATCTATATAAAACACTAAGTTTAAAGGTAGGTATAAGTATAACTTAGTTAGGGCGGGCTTTCTAGAAATAAAGTAGCTACCCTTTCTAAGATATATATAGCTAAGTTCCTAAGGACAGAGTAAAGTAAAAAGTAAGTATTTTAAGAGTAATAAGAAGCCTAAGTAGCTTAATACATATAGACTAATATAGAATAAAGTCTACTTTATATTATATATAGACAGTATAAGGCCTTAGATAACACTACTATTACTACTATCTTTAATTAAGTAACTAGGCTTAATTTTAAGCCTTAAAAAATTACTGCTTAATTTATAAGTATACTTAGGAATAGTAGTAAAGGTAGTATCTATTAGGCCTAAGTCTTTAATAGTATAAAGGGCGTATATACTAATATCTATAATATAATAGAAGTAATAGTAGTAAATCTTAATATTTAACTAATCCTATAAGACAAGAGGTTTAGCTTTTAATCTAGCTCTATAGTAAAGGCTAAATTACTAGGTATATAAACGAAATATAGGTAACGTATTAAACTTATATAGAAAGAGAAGAGGGCTTTAATAAAATAGAGAGTATTAATAGAAGCTCCTCTAGTATATATATAACTCTTACTAGGGCACTTTATATACTTTATTACTAATAAATATAGTATAATCTATTATTAAAGTACTTTATAGCCTCTATTATTAAAGCGTATTATATACTTCTTAATAGGCTAGTTAGTAGCTTTTATATAGAAGATTAGGTAGGTAGATAGTAGCTTAGAGTAGCTGTTAGTAATCTAGCCTTATTTACTATAGTATATAAATATATATAGAGCTAGGTATCCTTTTAAGAAGAGGGTCTCCTTCTTAAATTACTATAACTGTAATTCTAAGGCAGGTATCTTCTTCTTAGATATTATTAGAAAGTATAGTGTAGATTAGCTACCTAAAGAGCTTAATACGCTAAGAAGAGTTATAGGTAGAGGCACTATTATAACTACTATTTTTTAGAAATTTTTAGGGCCTAGTAATTTTAGCTAATTATAGGGCTCTAGGTCTTACTTAGTAAACCTAGAGTCCTCTAATTAGCCTACTAAGCCTACTTCTCTTTTAGTATAGCTATTATGTAATACTCTAAAGGGGGTAGTCTATCTAGGTAATATAGGTAGGCGTCTTACACTAAATAGAGTCCTATAAGTAGAAGAGTAGGTTAGAATAGGCTTTTTATAAAATACTACCTATATATATCTTTAGCTTATAAGCTTATCTTAGACAAACCCTCTTCTATAAGCCTCCCTACTATACTAACTATCTAGAGAGCTATAGACTTATTACTACTCTCCTTAAAATTATTACTGCTTACTTTAGTTATAAATAGAGAGATATATAGTTAGCTTCTAGACTCTATAGCTGTAAACTTAAGTAAAAGCTTATTATAGACTTTATTACTAAAGTACTTTATATAACTTATTACTAATACGCGTTACGTAATATATTACTAAAGTACTCTAGGCTTATTAATAGGTTCTATATACTATTTAAGTATTATGCAAAAAGAGAGTAAGAAATTATATAATAGTTATATCTAGTATATTATTATACGTAGGTAAGGGTAGGCGCAGCTCTAGCTACTACTACAGTATAAGTAACTAGCTAGGTAGCTAGGGCTTCTAGGTAGCTAAAGCCTATTACTTACTCTATTACTAAAGTACTTTATATACTTTACTACTAATATATATTACGTAATCTATTACTAAAGTACTTTATATACCTACTTTATTAGTAGGCTTATTATAAGTCTTTTATTACTAAGGTATAACCTCTTAACTAAGCTTAATATTATAAGGGGGGTTTAATACCCTAGAAATAAGTTACTAGATACGCTTACTATAGACTCTAGAGATAAGAGTAGAGTTTTAATACCTACTTCTTTAAATATATTAACCTTAATTATAAGTACTAGTAACACTTTTCTTAAGAAACTAAAAGCGTATACTAGGTCTACAGGCTATAAATTAATATTAAAAAGCCTTATAATTCCTATACTATCTACGTAAGATACTAAGTTTAAAGATATATATAATAGTAACAGAACTAACTTTTTAGAAACTAGAAAGTTACCTTACCTAAGATAAGTAAAGCTAAGTTTCTAAGAATAGAGTAGAGTAAGAAGTAAATATTTTAAGACTAATAAGAAGCTTAAGTAGTACCTACCTATAGCATAACGTCTAGATCTTTTAGTAGTAATTAACAGTAGCTAAGTATTAAAGTAACTATCTTTATCTTATAAATCTAATCTAACTTTATTTTACAGTACTTTGTAAAATATTAAATATAGTCCTTAATATAGGTAGACTAATATTAAACAAATTCTGCTTTATATTATATATAGATAGTATAAAACCTTAGATAGTACTGCTATTATAACTATATTTAATAATATTACTAGAACTACTTTTAAGGTTAGTAAGATTAATACGTAATTTATAAGTATACTTAGAAATAATAGTAAGAGTAGTATCTAATAGGCCTAAGTCTTTACTAATATATATTTAATCTTTAAACAGTAGACTAAGAATTATTAAGGACTTAGGGTATAAGAGCTAAGTAAAGCCCTAGCTACTACTATAGTATAGGTAACTAGCTAGGTAGCTACTAAATTAAGCTAAAGTATACTATAAACCCTATTACTAGAGCGCCTTACATAGTTTACTACTAATATATATTACGTAATATATTACTAAAGTACTTTATACGCCTACTTTATTAGTAGGCTTATTATAAGCCTTCTGTTATATATACGCTAGGCCTATAGACTATAAATTAATATTAAAACCTTCTATAATCCTAATACTATCTACGTAAGATACTAAGTTTAAAGGTAGGTATAAGTATAACTTAGATAGAATAAACTTTCTAGAGATAAAGAAGTTACTCTATCTAAGACGTATATAGCTAAGTTTCTAAGGACAGAGTAGGATAAAAAGCACGCGTTTTAAGAGTAAAAAGATACCTAAGCAGTACCTACCTATAGTATAATATCTAGATTTCTTAGTAGTAATTAATAGTAGTAAAGTATTAAAGTAACTATCTCTATCTTATTATAAATCTAATCTAACTTTATTTTATAACACTTTATAAAATATTAAATATAGCCCTTAATATAGGTAGACTAATATTAAATAAATTCTACTTTATATTATATATAAATAGTATAAGACCTTAGATAGCACTACTATTATAACTATATTTAATAATATTACTAAAGCTACTCTTAAAAGTATGTTATAAACTCTATTACTAAAGCACTTTATAAACTTTACTACTAATATACATTATATAATATATTACTAAAGTACTTTATATACCTACTTTATTAGTAGGCTTATTATAAGTCTTCTATTACTAAGGTATAGCCTCTTAACTAAGCTTAACGTTATAAGAGGGGTTTAATATTCTAGAGTTACTATAGGCTCTAGTAATAGGAATAATATTCTAATACCTATACTATTATATAAGTTAATACTAGGAAGAACACTATTAAACTTACTTACTTAGGCCTAACCGCCTTAATACTTATTTATTCCTTATTATTATTAAAGATTATTACTATACTGCACTAAATAGGCCTATCTAGCTTAATATATACCTATATAGAAACTATCTAGCCTAATCTAGATAGTTAATAATACTATCTAATAAAGACTTTCTTAGAATATAAATTTAGATCTTATAAGTACTTAACCTTAAACTAATATTCTAGTAGAGCAGCTAGCTTTAGTAAGGTAATATATATAGCTATATCTATTAAACCTTCTTTAGACGTATTCTAAGCTCTACCTTTATTATCTTTATAGTCTACAGCCTTAATTTATACACTTTATAGCTAATATATATTACGTAATATATTACTAAAGTGCTTTAGCTATATCGTGTTATAATATATTAGGAAATAGGTAATTAGCTTTAGTTATAAACTTTACTTAACTCTATTTACCCCTCTATACGCTAGACTACTATTCTTATACTATAATAGGCTGTAAGATTTCTATTATTCTCTCTCTTATATAGTAGACACTGCGTTATTATACGTTATTATACAAAGTTACTATTAAAGGTAAAGGTAAGATAGCTAGTTAGAACTAGTAGTAGGCAGCAGTAGGCGTTATAGTGTATTAGCTGTATATAGATACTAAATATAAGGTTAGTATTAAGAAAGAGAGAAATATATAAGGTTAGTTATTCTATTCTATATTTAGGAGAAGTGCTAATATTCTAATACCTAAGTTATATTAAGCTAAGTTCCTAAGGACAAAGTAGAACAAAAAGTATATATTTTAAGAGTAAAAAGATACCTAAGTAGTACTTACCTATAGTATAACGTCTAGATTTCTTAGCAGTAATTAATAATAGTAAAGTCTTAAAGTAACTATCTCTATCTTGTTATAATAGAAGTAATAGTAGTAAATCTTCTCTATAGTAAAGGCCAAATTACTAAATATATAAATAAAATATAGGTAACATATTAAACTTATATAGGAAGTTCCTCTCTAAGTATAAATACTAGGGAAATACGTTACTACTAAAGTATATTACCTACTCTATTATTAAAGCACTTTATATACTTTACTGCTAACGCATATTACGTAATCTATTACTAAAGTACTTTATAGCCTTTATTACTAGAATATATTATATACTTTATTAGTAAACTAGTTAATAGGTTCTATACTAAAACTTCCCTACTAGATAATATTTACGTAATAAGTATTACGTTTGTAATAGCACTTAGATTAAGAGGCTATCTTATTTAGAGTATAGTAGAGGCTTTTACTAATAGTATTAGGCAGGGATATAAGAGTATAGCCTACTATAAGAGGAGGTACCTATAGACGCGTTATAACTAAACTATTTAAACGTTATAGGCAAAGAAGAGGAAATATAGGGTAATTATATTTAGTATATTATTATACGTAGATAATAATATAAGAGCTAAGTACAGCCCTAGCTACTACTATAGTATAGGTAATTAGCTAGGTAACTAGGGCTTCTAAGCCTAGTAGCTACTAAATTAAGGAGCCTAGTAGCTACTAAATTAAATAGATATATATTACTAACCCTATTACTAGAGTACCTTATACACTTTACTACTAATATATATTATATAATATATTACTAAAGTACTTTATACACTCTATTACTATAGTATACCTTATAGCTTATTAGCGCAGAGAATTACTTAGTAAGAGTACTAGTAAGCTTACTTTATTTAGCACTTCTTGCGTAGGATATAAATAGTTATACCTACTTTATAGAAACTTAGCCTTTTCTAATACTCTTTACTCTAGAAGGCTAAGGGTTAAGTATATTCTTATACTACGCTATCCCTTAATTATTTATAGAATATTAAATACAGTTCTTAATATATATAGGCTGTAAATAAACAAGTGCTGCTATATATTATATATAGATAGTATAATAGCCTAGGTACTACTGCTATTATAACTGTATTTAATACAATTACTAGAATAGCTCTTAAACCTAGGAAAATTAATACCTAATTTACTAAGATATATATAAATAGTAGTAAGAGTAGCCTTTAATAGGCTTAAGTGTTTAATAAAGTTAAGTTTAATAATATAAGCAGTATTTATACTAACTTCTAAGAGAGTATTAAGGTAACTGTAAATAAACTTAGAATCTAGTTAACTTAATAAGAAATTAAGGTTAACTTTAAGCTAGGCTCTATAGTAAAAGTTAAAGATCTAGTAGTATAGAAAAGTATAGATCTTGTGTCTAGCTTATTAAAGAATAGTAGAAGGCCTTAGTAAAAGCTTTTTTAATGTATATATAGCCCTTAAACTATAGACTAAGGACTTTTAAGAATAACTTTAATAAGTACTTTATAGATATAAAAGATAATCTTATTACAGATCTTCTATTTACGCTATACTTAGAAACTTTTAATAATAGGGCTAACCTAATAATATACTTAGGGAACCTATTATTAAGCTCTCTTTATCTAGTATTTTGTGTCTAGGATATAAAAAACTATACGCAGTTTATAGAAGATAATAAGTTTATTTCTAATATAGCCTTTTTAGTTAAAAATAAATCTTTTTTAACGCTCTTTACTCTAGAAGGCTAAGAGTTAAGTACGTTCTTATTCTTTATAAAGTTATATCTATTACTAAAAGGTAATATATCTACTTTTATATCTATTTCTATAGTATAGTGTTTAAAAACCTATATTCTCTAGATATTTAACTAACTATCCTTTAGTCTCTTCTATAAGTAATAGTATATGCATTCTTAAAGGAAAACCTAAATATTACTATAATTAATCTTAACTACCCTTCTCTAAATTAACTAAATAAGAAGTATTATACTATAGATATTATTAAATAGCTTAGAGTAAATAAGGAGTATAGCTTTAGCTATTAGAATAAGTTTTCTATTTATATTTACCTAACAGAATATTACCTACTTACTACGCCTATAGTAACAGCTAAGTATATAATCTAGAGAGGGATACTAAGAAGCGTAATCTTATATTACACTAAACTATAAACACTCTAGGATTTAATAGATAATAATAGCGTCTATATAAATATACTTAGCCTAGGTTTCTTCTAGATAAAATATATAGTAAATAGTGTTGTATTAATACTCTAAGATAATAATATAGTATTAAATAAAAGCACAGCTAAATCTATAGGCAAGATAGCAAAATACCTTAGACTTAATAGTAAGAATATTACGCTACAGTATATTTAGGAGCTTATAGCTAGGCTTATTAACAGATAGTATATTACTAGTAACTATATAAATAACGCTTATACTTTAAATGCTATAGCCTTTTTAATTACTTTAGCTCTAGGTTTAAGAGTTTATACCTACTAATAAGTAATAGAGGCGTTTTAAGAAGAGATTAAGTTAGGATTTAATAGTATTATATAGTATATAAGGTCTTATTACTTAAAGCCGTGTTATAACTAGACTATTTAAGTGTTATATAAAGAGAGAGAGAGAGAGAGAGTATATAATAGCTATATCTAGCGTATTACTATACGTAGATAAGAATATAAGAGCTAAGTAAAGCCTTAGCTACTACTATAGTATAGGTAACTAGCTAGGTAGCTACTAAATTAAGCTAAAGTATACTATAAACTCTATTACTAGAGTACCTTATATAGTTTACTACTAACGCGTATTATATAATATATTACTAAAGTGCTTTATACGCTCTATTACTATAGTATATTATATACTCCTTAACTAGCTAGTTAATAGCTTTTGTATAAAAGATTAAGTAGGTAAACAGCGGCCTAGGGCAGCTATTAGTAGGCTAGGTTTATCTACTGTAGTATATAAATATATATAGAGCTAGGTATCCTTTTAAGAAGGAAGTCTTTTTCTTAAATTACTATAACTATAATTCTAAGGCAGGTATCTTCTCTCTAGATATTATTAGAAAGTATAGTGTAGATTAGCTACCTAATAAGCTTAACACGCTAAAGGAAGTTATAGGTAGGGGTACTATTACAGCTACTATTTTTTGGAAATTTTTAGGACCTAGCAGTTTTAGCTAATTATAGGGCCCTAAGTCTTACTTAGTAAACCTAGGGTCCTCTAATTAGCCTACTAAGCCTACTCTCCTTAGTATAGCTATTGCGCAATACTCTAAAGGGGGCAGTTTATCTAGATAATATAGGTAGGTATCTTACACTAAATAAAGTCCTATAGGTAGAGAGGTAGGTTAGAATAGGCTTCTTATAAAACGCTGCCTACCTATACCTCTAGCTTATAGGCTTATCTTATATAAATTATCTTCTATAAGCCTCTCTACTATACAAATTATCTAGAGAGCTATAGACTTATTACTACCCTTCTTAAGATTATTAATACCTACTTTAGTTACAAATAGAGAGATATATAGTTAGGAGGAAGCGCAGCTAGAGCTTCTAGACTCTATAGCTGCTAACTTAAGGGTTAGGGTTAGGGTTAGGGTTAGGGTTAGGGTTAGGGTTAGGGTTAGGGTTAGGGTTAGGGTTAGGGTTAGGGTTAGGGTTAGGGTTAGGGT
>NW_022985017.1:1253160-1395847 GCF_010015815.1 Dothidotthia symphoricarpi CBS 119687 | reverse complement strand
ACCCTAACCCTAACCCTAACCCTAACCCTAACCCTAACCCTAACCCTAACCCTAACCCTAACCCTAACCCTAACCCTAACCCTAACCCTAACCCTTATACCTCTTCTTATACTTCCTTTAAATAGAATTTAAACACTTATTAGAGTAGTAGATAGTTTTTATATTATCTAGATAGTTAGTACCTATAGTATATAGTATAGTAAGATCTTAATAATACGCTTAATAATTATTTATATATACTTATAAGTTCTTTATTTACTATAATATAGATTAGGTAGCTTTAGCTTTATTAATAAGTAATTATTTATTAGTACTCTATTTTACCTTAGTCTTTAGAATTTTATTAATATAGGACTAAATAATCTTTTCTTCCAGAAGGTCTTTAATTCTTTTATCTCTTTTACTATTATTATCTAAGGTATTACCTATAGGTATATTAGGCTTAGTAGAGTTATAAACCTTCTTATTACTCTTATTATCTAATTAGTAAATATAGGCGCTTAATTTTTAATATTTTATAGAATACTGTTTAAAGGCTTAGAACTTAAGAGTATTAATAGTACTAGAGGTAGTATATTCAGAAAGAAGGTTAGACTAATAAAGAGTTAGTTATTAAAGTTTTCTAAGTAACTTTAAGAGCTACTATTACTTACTATAAGACTAGTAGTTACTTATTCTACTTAAGATTTTAACTTCTTTTTTACTATACTTTACTTTAAATTCTTTAGCTTCTTAAGACTCTACTTTCTATTAGTAAGATAATTATTTTAACGTATAAACTTAGTAAGAACCTATAGGGTACTATATATTATATTATAAGAATAAATATTAGTAAGATTAAATAGAGAGTTATTAGGAATAGAGAAGAATATTAATATAAAAGCTAGAAAATATACCTAATATCTTAAATTATTTTATTTAAGTATATCTTCTTTTAACGCAGTAATAAGGAGAATACTAGAGGTCTTATAAAGAATATTTAATATAATACTCTTAAAGCTTACTAATTATTTTATAATATTAGTATTCTTAGAAAGAACATAAAATATATTTTATATACCTAGATACTAGAGTATAAGCTTTAGAAGGATATTATATATAGTCTTTAGAATATTAGACGTAAAGAAATCTAAGTATAAAATCTAAAAGCTAAAGAGTTTATTACCTAGCTTTTTAGTATTATATATAAGGCGTTCTGTAGTATCTCCTATATTAGAGCTAGTATTATTAACTTCTTTACTATTATATATAGGTATAATAGGTATAATATCTATTAGATAGAAGGCTTCTTTATTATTACTCTTATTAGATTCTTTATTTCTATTATATATTAGTCTAAAAGAAGAGAGTAATTATAGATATAAAGAACTTATAATTACTTATTTATAAGAGTTTTAGAAGGCTTAGAGTTAGAGGTATTAAGTAATATATTAAAAGAAGAATTACTAAAGTTTAATAAATAACTTTATTATTAGGTATATATTCTAAAACTTATATAGGCTTTACTTCTTTAAGCTTCTTCTTTTTATATTATAGACTTAATAGGTTACTACTAGACGTTTAGTACCTACTTATAAAAAGAATATATTAAGGAGAACTATAAACCTAGTTTAAAAACCTACTATATTAGTATTAGATATAGATATATTAAATATAGAGTCTACTATAGCCTATAAGTTAAAAGCTTAGGTAGACTTTAGTACTTTAGTATAAAAATACGCTTTTAATTAGTTAGCTAGAGTAGTATTAAAAGTTCTTAGAAAAGTTTATATTTAAGCTAGAAATAGGACTAGTAGGCTATATATAATTTTATAAGTATTAGCTACCTAGTTACTTACCTATAGGTAAGTAATATATCTAAAATTAACTATTTTAAGTATATAATTAATTAGTAGGTAAAATAAAAGTAATTTATAATAAATATTACTAATTACTATTAATAATTAAGTATATACGTAGTCTATAGGTAGTTAGGAGTATAGTTAGTTAGTAGAGTAGGTAAGTAGTTAAGTAGATACTAAGGTATATATAATAAATTTAATAGTAGGTACTAATATACTAAGCTTCTAGCACAACGTATAGACCTAACTAAAATCTAAAACTTTAGTAAGTATTTTTCTATACTTTACTAGTTTTAATCTCTATATAAATCTTTTATATTTACTAGTAGCTTTACTTACTATATAACGTTTCTACCTATAATAACTATCTAGAAATTTACTTCTTCTTTTATTTTCTTTTACTTCTCTAATAATATCTCTATTCTCTACTATACTTATCTATTAATACCTCTAGATTTCTTTTATACTTAGAGTTACGCTTTATAATTATAGTCCTAATCTTGTTTATATATAATTTTAAATATAAAGACTAGTAATTAATTAGCTTTAGTATTATTTAAACTTATATAGATAGAAACTCCTTTATATATACTTTATATAGAGATCTTAGATAATTAGGTCTACTAAGAATTTATACCTTCTATTTAGGTAGTTAGCTACGTTATTTATATTTTACTATTTTAAATTAATAAATCTCTTTATAAGTATTTTTTATAGTACTAGGAAGGTTATAGAGCTACTTAAGAAAGTTCTATATATTCTTCTTTATATACTATGTTTTACTGTCTATATATCTTTACCTAAGGTTATAAGGCCTTACCTACTCTTTAAGGACGCTCTCCTTTTATAGTACCTATTTTTATACTATAGAATTTATAACTAAAATAATATTAATTAGCCTTTTTATATATTTATACTTATTAATTAAGATATTATCTCTCTTATATTATCTGCTTTACTATCTATAAATAGTTATTATATTTACTATAGTAAGAGACTTATTCTGTCTAATTATTTAAGTATAATTAGTTCTACTAAATAAACCTTATTATATAATA
This sequence comes from Dothidotthia symphoricarpi CBS 119687, assembly GCF_010015815.1. NCBI lineage: Eukaryota > Fungi > Ascomycota > Dothideomycetes > Pleosporales > Dothidotthiaceae > Dothidotthia > Dothidotthia symphoricarpi. Next base: position 1,392,948 of record NW_022985017.1, on the reverse strand, counting down.
AAAAAATATATAAGAAGCCTATATAAATATCTATAGTATATTATAGAGTTATTTATTTTAAAACGTTTTAGCTTATTTTTATATTCTTTACTTATATAGGTAATCTATACACTAATTAGGTAATACTCTATAAATAAGAACTCTAATTAGTTTCTTACTATATAGTTAAAAACTCTAATTAGCTGTATTAAAAAACGCTAAGCTAGAGTACTATAACGCTAATATACACTTTAATAGCTACTATTAAAGTCTAATAAGTATATAATCTAATAGAGCTTAGTCTAATAAATATTATAATATAAAATTTAAATCTAAATGTTATATTTAGAAGATTTAAACTTATAAAAATAATAACTATAGAACTAGTTATTTTAACTATATTAAGTAATAAAGTATATATAACTCTACACCTTTTCTATATATACTATTATATAATAAAAAAATATACAAAAAGCCTATATAAACGTTTATAGTATATTATAAAGTTATTTATTTTAATATATTTTAGCTTATTTTTATATTTTTTACTTATATAGATATTCTTTATACTAATTAAGTAATACTCTATAGATAAAAACTCTAATTAGTCTCTTACTACATAAATAAAAACTCTAATTAGCTATATTAGAAAATACTAAGCTAGAGCACTATAACGCTAATATATACTTTAATACCTACTATTAAAGTCTAAAAAGTATATAATCTAATAGAGGTTAGTTTTATAAATATTTTAATATAAAATTTAAATATAAATATTATATTTAGGAGATTTAAACTTATAAAACTAATAACTATAGAACTAGTTATTTTAACTATATTAAGTAATAAAGTATATATAACTCTATACCTTTTCTATATACACTATATATTAGGTCTAGTTAATTTTTATATCCAGTTATTTTTAAGTTTATATATTAAGTTTAGGTAATTTTTAAGTCTAGTTAATTTTTATATATAGTTAATTTTTAAGTCTATATATTATATTTAGGTAATTTTTGCGTTTAGATATTACGTCTACCTAATTTTTAGGTTTAGATTTTAGGTACTAGCTTAGTATATATATACCTATTTTTACGTACTTTTAGGTTAATAATTAATAACCTAATATTTCTAGAGTTTTTATAACCTAGCTATAGTTTATTATATAATCTAGAGTTTATAACTAAATTAAACTTTAGCTAATAGCTGCCTAGGCTCTTAAATACGTATCTATACTAGTATATTAAGTAGAATATTACTAAGAAATAGTTAATCTAGTTTTTAATACTTTTATTATATACTCTTACTAATATCTACTATATATAAAGAGGCTAGGTATTAGCTTCTATACTAAGTTACTATATTATAATCTTACTATATTATATTTATCTACTTATATAATAAGTATAAATATACTAAAACTCTAAAATAAATTAATATTCTAATTTAGTATTAGTTTAAAACTTTCTATTCTAATTTAGTATTAGCTTAAAACTTTCTAATTAAGATTAGCTTTATCTAACTATTTCTAAATAAAAAATAGAAAATAACTCTTTAAATTTAAGAATTATTATATTAAAACTTTTATAAAAGAGAGTATAAAATAGAATATATAGAATAGTAGTAGTATAGTATTATAAATCTAAGATCTAACTATAATATTATTACTATTAGACTTCTATTTATATTTTAATTTTTGCTATATCCTACTAAACTTTAGAGGTATCTATAACCTAATAGAGTATAATAAAAAGACTAAAGGCTAAGATAGAGCAATAATAAGATTTACAGATATTAAAGGCTCTAATAGAGCTAAAATTATCTACCTAGATAGATATACTAGAGCTAGAGAAGCTCTTAAGAATAATAAGTTAAAATAGAACTTAGAAAGCGCAGTTTTATAGATAGCTTTCGGCGTACTTTACTCTTTAATTAATTGTCCTAATACTATGCATTTTACTAACCAAGGTAGACTAGGTTGAGCTAATCTACTCTATGTCCTCTCTGTAAGTAATACAGCCTACACCTACTTTAACGAGTGCGGTAGCGGTAGCGGTGGAGACGACGGCCTAATCTGTAAGTGTTTTGGTCCAATTGTGTTCGCCTATTGCAACCGCTAACAATGTTCTGCCAGCTAATCCCAATCTTCCTGAATATGGGTCCGGTGACGGGGGCGATGGTGGCGATGGTGGCGACTACCCGATTGATGGATCACCCATGTGTGACGTCTTCTGTGACCCCGCCGAGCCACAAGAGTGCGGAACACCACCCTCGAGTCTCGAAGACCTCTCAAGCCAAATCAGTGACTTCAGCGTACTGGGCCACTGCGTCAACTTGTTCCTCATACATGTGCTCTATGACGACAACAAAGCCGCACTGAAGAAGTATCAGAACCTCATGAATAATGGGTTCGATGACGACTTCAAATGGTATAGCAGCTATATACTGGGGTCCATACAGCCGCAGATTCTGGAGTTCATGCGTGCTCATGCCGGAGAGTACTTCGACTGCGACAAGCTTGACTCAAGACCGTGTTGTTCCGACTTCTCATCCGGTCAAGGCTGTCAAAACGGTTAGTAGATGGCTCAAACTGCAGTGTGACCGAGCGAGAGCTAACATAAGGGCACCAGGTTGTATACCTAATAGTGAGTGCACTGATGGAGAGAACTGGATTCCGCAACTTGTCCCACGGTTTATCACATTGATCTGGGGACGCCAGCCAGCGGCAATGCGGATTCCTCAAGGTACCGGTTCTCCGTCAAGAACGGCGACCACTTCAACAAAAAGATGTCCGACGACTACGGAATCCCAGGCGAATGGATCAAATTCGGTAACTGGCGTTACTACCTTCAAAATGGTTGCCAGTTCGGAGACAGCTCGGACGACTGCTACTTGTACAATAAAAGTTTTCCCAGTAAGTCGCCTTCATTTTGGTATTTTGTGGATTTTCTCAGTCTCGTCATTCAAACCTCTGCCATCCAAAGCCAGCGTCCATCTGCTAACTGTCGATTGCAGTGGTCGCCGACGATGCTGAAGTGCCTAATCCCAAAGATGGTATCGCACCTGCTGTTGACCAATACAAGTCTATTGGAGACCAACTTTCGCAGGCGTACGAACAGTTCGGCCAGTACCATATGTCGGCCTGGCGCGACGACACCATTGTTGAAGCAGCTGAGCTTCCAGTTTATATGCTGGTTCAGGGTGTCGAGTCCATGCACAAGGTCCACGATACTGCCGAGGAGATCTCGGAAGAGGAAATGAAGCAGATGATTCTCTTCTTCATCACAGGAATTCTCGGCTTCATTCCAGTCGCTGGCGAGGGACTCGCGTCTCTTGGCCTGGCAACGCTTGAATGGATTATAAGGATTGTCGGAGGCGTAGGTGACGTAGCTTTTGACCTCTACAGAGTCGTGAATAACCCATCGTCGGCCATCTTCGCCGTTTTCGGTGCGTTCGCCAATGTCAAGGATTTCGGTCAGGCTTCAGGGCCAGCTAGAACCATGATGAATGCCGGTCAGCAGGAGAAGCTGGGACTTACCGTAAAGTCGAAGACGGACATGGTTAACTCGGTCAAGGTCAGTTGCAAGTAGGACGGATAGAGGTTCGCGATAGCGCTTGTCGCTCAAGGCAGGGCTGGTCCGTGGAACGATGGGGGTCGTTGCGTAATTTCCTGGGCGAACCGTCCAGTTTTCTTTTGTATATATTCTTGCTGCAGACTCAACGATTATAAGGCGCCGAAAGTCGTCCACAAGCTGATTGCTTGTTTTAGTCAGCATTGCTTATGTTTCTGAACGTAATGACTTTCGATTCGCTTTGCAGAGACCGAAGCGTTCTGATTAGTCGACTACCCATAGCTTGCTTCTGGGGCATGACTTTCCTTTCGTACGATAGAGAAACTTGGCGATCGAAATGTTGTGCGCGCAGCGATATCCTCGTTGGTCTTAGCGAAGACCTAGTGGTTGGCGAATCGTACTTATGAATTGGCATCCCTAGCGGCCGCTATCGAGATATCGTAGGCATTGTTCCTGTGGAGTTTCATTCTTCCGTGTCAGCTGTTAAGGATTCATATACCGTAAAACTCCTGCTCGTTGGATCATCGCTAGCAGGGGAGATTTGAGGCTCAGCACGGGTACTAAGCCTATGAAGGCAGAATGACCCAACGAATTCCGCTTTTCCCGCAGTCAGAAGCAACTGCAGCGAATCAATAGACATTTCACAATCTTCAGCCCTTGCACCCCCCTGCTAGCGATAATCCAGAGAGCAGGAGTTTTACGGTATTGGTTGCGCATGGACGAAAACTAGCCTTGCGTAAACTGGTATCGAGTTTATACGGTATATTGCGCTGAGCCTGTCGGAATTTTTCTCTTCCAAACTTCCTCGCTCAACCGCATGGCGCACCAGGTACATCGTCTCCCGTGGCAGTCCCTCTCGTCCGCCTTCGGCATCATATCAAGGAACCATGGTGACCGCGAAAGGACAAATCTGTATTTTGGAAACCAGCCAGGCCAAAGCAGGCAACTCGATCACTTTGCAAAAGAATTCGCAAAAACCTTAGAACAGTGTTCAGAAACAGAACGCCTAAAATATCAACCAACATACGACCCGCCCCAGCTTGACGACATCGTTATCACAGCCGCTATCGAAAAAAAGATTACCCGCTCTCTGAACCAGTGTCGCTCGAACAATATCTTCCACCTACGGCACCGATGCGCCCGGCGCATCGGGAATGCCTTGAAGGTGGACTGCACTTGCCCGCTCCTCGACATCGAAAAGCGTGCCTCTTTCCTCGTAGAGAGCTGGCGAAGCTGTCCGCAAACATGTAGCAGTACTAGAGAAAACCACCATACTTCCGTGGAGCTCATTAAGATCCTCATTCTTCACGATGAGATGGAAGTTCTATTTAGGCTGTGCGCAAGTCCGGACTTCGACTTGGCGGAGAACTGGTGGTCCTTCCCGTACGACCGTCCCCAAGACTACGGCTGGGCCGAGGTCATGCGCTCGGCTCTCATGGCGTACATTTGCTTGAATGTATTCTTTCTGAAGCCCGAGACATATGACCCAGCGGCGCGAGAGGAAAATAATGCTGGAATCGCCGTCGCAGACTATCGGAACACCACGTCCTACCAAAGAACCTTGTTCCGCTGTACTGCGAAGACAAATCTTGACACGTATACTTATCCTCATCGGGAATTTTTTGGCATCGCAGAGGGCGTATACGTTGCCGACTATCACTGGTCACACGATCAGCTATTAGGCCTCACAGCTGTGGAGGAGCGACGACAGCCAGGTTATGGATATGTTCCGACAAAGGAGGATGTTGCGCGTACTCGCATTTTGGTGTGTAAAGCGGGAAAACTGCCAGTCGAATTGGGACTGGAGATATTGGGCTTTGCAGGCTATGTACCGGCGCGTCGAATTCCAGTGGCTGACGATCCATTGCACAAGGACAACGTGGATGAGCTGAGGATCTACCTAGATCACTGCTGGCAACTCCTCGTTCGATGCGATATGCTGATGAAATCATGTGGGAAAAGCTGGGATTGGTACGGAGAAATCACTGAATGCATTATGGACCTATGGGGCGATCCTAAAATCGAAGCCACAGGCTACCCATGGTGGATCGAAGAAGGATATAGCGACTGGGATGAGGACTTTCGCCATTGGCCTTTGAATACCGACGACCACCAAAAGCTCTGGGTTCGGTTTAAGGGCTATCATGATTAATGTCATGTGAGGCAAGAGTTCGCCCTTATTATTAGTCGATCATTGCGGTATGCTCTGTATGCTAGAATTCAACGTTTTATTCTCTTTGGTCTTCGTAACATACTTGTACTTCGTCTCCGGATGGCCTCAAAAACAGGTTGACCATTGAGAATTCACTAAAACCGTCTCTGGGGCCGATCTGATTTCGACTCCTATGCAATTAGCTCGTATTCGCTTACCTATCCTTTCTACAAGTCGCTTATCACCTTTCTACGACTACACTCTTTCGAGGTTCTATGCCAAGTAAAGAGGCGAACAACTCCGGTTGCACACCCTCCTCTACAACTCCGCCTCTAATTAGGTTTCACCTTGATACTAGCGCTTACTGGCTTCTTGGCAAGCCATCTGCAGTTAAGCCTCGTGGGAATCAAGAACAGTGGAGTAATCAGTGTGTCACTAGAACGTAGAGAGAACCGCCACTTCGAGAGCGTTCCAAATAGTGCGATATTGTGGCTTGCAGGATGGCCTGACAATGCATATTGTATACCTGCATCGCTTGTATCTTTAAATTTAGCTGATAAGGAAGTCGAGACTACTCGCACTGGATTCAGCCTCGAGAGCCGCCTTGCCCACAACCTTGTTTATGCGTTGGTCGTCTTCTCTCACGCTTGTTGTCACTTTCATAATGCGAAAATCACCAAGAAGATGGACTGCAGAGGAGGACTCGTTGCTGTACAAAGAAGCGATGAAGCAGTGTAAGTCACTTCTTGTATGTCACAGTCAGCCGAGTGTAGCTAGCACATTATTTGTTTACTCGCTAAGACTTTCGTGTCCAGCTTATAACAGTGTCTGGGATTGGAATCGAATTGCTGCCAACTTTACGGATAGGTCTAACAAGGACTGCCGTAAGCGCTGGGTCAACCACGTGAGTGGGGGACTCAAGAAAGGCCCCTGGGCTGCAGAGGAGAATGCGAAGCTCCGTGAAGCTGTGCAAACGTTTGGCCAACGGTAAATAAGTCTGCCCAACTCTCATATCTTCCAGCCTAAGCTTATCGATCAGTTGGACTCTTGTTGCAGAGGGAGTTGGATGCCGCAGCGCAGACCGTAAGTCTCGCTCGTAGACGGCCATTAGTACGCGTACACTGACGCTGCTGGGTGTAGAATGTGCAAAGCGATGGCAGCACCATCTGGACCCTCAGTCGAATCGGAAAGAGTGGACGAAAGACGAGGTTGGTCAAATGATCATTTGCTTCTGTGGCGTGCGGGCCGGCCCGCGCGCACCGTTCTGTGTGTTATGGCAGCGCTGAAAACAACCCAGGATGACCAATTGTTGCGAGCAGTGCAAAAATCGGGCCGCAACTGGAAGGCAATCCGGGACCAACGTTTCTTTGGCCGTTCTCGTAACGATGTAAAGAACAGGTACACGATCCTCATTCGACGCGGGTCGTCCTCGACATTGGTCACCCTTGCAGATCGGAATACGATAGATGTCGAAAGTGACGAGGATGATGACCAACACAGATTCATAAATGTTGCAGGAGATGACGACGATGAAGAAGAGGAAGAGGACAATGATGATGAAGATGAAGATGACGGCGACGACAACAACAATACGAACAACGGTCACGACGACGATATCTTGAAGACAAACATTGGTTTCGCGGCCGAGGAAACCGGTCAAGACCCCATGGGTCTTGACCAATATCTCACACCCTTTCCGTCTTTCGGTTTCACTGCAAGAGCCGCAACCATAACGCCAACCGAACATATCTTTTCTCTTCCATTCTCCGTGAGCAATGACATGCATCTTGACACTGATAGGGTCGAGCATAACTACCCATTCGAGGCCACTCCGGATCATTCGATCTGCTCACAATGACACATATTGAGCCAACCGTTAGCAACGCACCGTGGTCCATACCATCCGGATTAGCTCATACAACGCCAGTGCCCAAGGACTCCCTGCTCTCCCAACCCCCTCGTCAACCACAGCCACTTGAGACATCGACCTATAAGCGCGTTACTCTGGTTCTTGAAGACTACGAGAAAGGATTGATGGATCAGTTGCTGCAGATTGTGAGCACGAGCCAAGGGAAGTCGCAGATAGAGATCTTGCCTTGATCTTGGAGAACTCGAACGAATTTTGGATGACTAGACGACAGCCTATATTTCTGTTCCTGGTGGTATCATGTAGAACCTAAATATCTAGACCGTAGATTCTTACGTTCGGCTAACGGAGAATGTAATGTGCAGATCAATCCCGTGACAATTACGTGATGACTACTAGCTTAAATCTCGAGAAGTTCATGGGAGGTTCAGGTCGTTTGGTCACATTACAGGTTGTATTTATGGCAAGAGACTGTGCCTGTTCGAGTGAGACAATCTGATAAAAAGGTAGATGCTGACAAGTTTACATGGAACAACAGCCAACAACCTTGTCTCCACTGACCCAGGCGGAAAAACACGTTACCACCCTCCGCGAGCCCTCGATTTCTCTCAAGGCCGATGAGCGGCCAAGAAAAGCCGTACGTCATCCATCAGCCGCGGCCCGCTTTGATGATACAAGATTGCATGGCCAGTATTTTCATAGACTTTGACGCTGTGAGCAGAGGCAGCGGGGAACTTGTCGTAAACCGCGTACGGCTGGCTGCCGCATGTTGGGCCGCCACAAAACGTCCCGTCGTCTGTATGCAGTCAGCCACATTCGCTCAACAGCAACGCCTCATGCGGACTGCCTTACTTTCACCGATGCCTAGGAAAACCGGTCCCGTGAAATCTGGAGCAGCGACCAGATGGTATGTGAACGTCAATGCAGCGCCAAGGGTATCGAAATCCCGCGTGGCAAAGTCTGTCTCCAGGGCCTCCTTGTCGTAATCACCATAAAAACACGCTACTTCCCGTGCTGCAAGCGTGGGTTGCGTCTGGTAATATGCCTCTAGATGCCCCCAGCGCTCAGGGTCTATGGTCCGGGCCGAGGTCTGCAGGCCCGCCAAGAAGGCCGGGTAGATCCATGTCAGATCCCAGGAGATGCCGATCAAGACGTAAACGTCGACGTCGTGGGGGTACTTGTCGGCCAGCCCGTTCGCTATGATACCTCCTATGGAGAAACCAACGAACGCGATCTGCTTGAATACACGGCCAACGTATATTCCTTCACGTATCTTCTGTACCACCTGATGCATCGCTTGTACGCACGTCTCCGTCTGGGCCTCCAGGAGCCCGTCCGGGAAACTACTGTTCCCAGTACCTGCACGAACACAAATCAGGTGAGCTCCAATGGTAGTTATAGGCAATACGTACCGAGGAGGTCCACAGCAATAGTGGTGTATCCCGCACTCGTCATCCTCTGGGTCCAGCTGTACATGTGTGGCTTGTACGGGAAGTCCCACATCTTTTTGTTGAACGTGGCGCCGTGCGCAAGTATCTGCACCGTATCGAGGGCAGCGACATGAGAGGGGGGCTCGCAAATACGAGCCGAGATGTTGTAGTCGGCTGCGACGAGCGTCTTGCGAGCGGCCAATGCGAAGAGAACATTGACATCGTAAGCTCCGGTGGAGAAGTTGCCTGCAGCTGATTTTGCTATATGGACAGGGATGATTACATCGCGGCACGAAACAGCTACAGATATGCAGTAGTCAGCCTTGGCACAATGTGAACCGTAGTATTTGGCTTACCTTCGCCCGAAGCGACATCAGCAGCAATCGCAGGAGCAGCTGCGATAAGCTGGCTGCTGGCCAATGCAAGCAAACCATAGATGAGTCTCATGTTGCTAGGGGTATCAAGGTTTGTGGCGGTGAAAAGGTCGCTGTCTTTTGAATCCAGACCACGGTATAAATAGGTAAGCGAACCACTCAGGTGAATTTATACCCAGCAAGATCGATTGGGACCCGCGTACAGGGCCGAAGACAGGTCACTTCGAGACATACAACGGGACCGGAGTATCTTCACTCCAATAGGATCCCGGGACGATCTCATATATAGGATACGATGAAGAGGCACAACCTTACACATGCGTCAATTCTTTTATTAGCAAGAACATGCACGCTGGAAGCCTAGCTAGCGTACTTACGCTGCTCGGCGTTGTGACTGCATTGTCTTATCAGGATGCAGCCGTAACGCAATGCGTAAGATGGCCCCTCACCAACTCGCTGTATGCCCTGTAGTAAGACTTGCAGTGTTCGCAACTCGCCGCCCAACTGCCGAATACAACCTTCTCGCGAGATGTATCAAACTCGTCCATATACTACAAGACCAAAACGTCTTTCTGGTGTAAGTTCAGCTTCTTTTTGGCCTCTTTGTGGAACACAGCTCCCTTTGCTTCCTTTCTGATGAGCAAAAAAAGTCCAATGCTGACCACAGCTTGTAGCGGCAACTGAATGGCTGAACCCAACCTGCGTGTTCCTCCCCGCACGAACTGCCGATGTTGAAATCGCCGTATCCATCTTCACCGCAAACGAATGTCCTTTTGCAATCCGCGGGGGCGGCCACAGCGCCATCCGCGCCGCAGCCAACATCGATGATGGCATTTTGGTGAGCATGAAAATTATCAAAGACATCACCTTCAGCAACGATATTGCCACGGTGAGCGTAGGCGCCGGTCTTACCTGGGCCGAAGTCTACGAAGCCACTGAAGCGCGCGGGTACATGGTCGTTGCAGGCCGGTTCGGCACCGTTGGAACCGGTCTGGTGCTGGGCGCCGGCTTTTCGTACCTGAACAATCGGCACGGCCTGGGCGCGGACAACGTTGCCGGACACAACGTGATCTTAGCCAACGGCACTACCGTCTTTGCCAATGCCACCCACTACTCCGACCTCCATTGGGCGCTCAAGGGCGGCGGCAACAACTTTGGTGTCGTCTCGCACTACGAGCTGGTCCTGTATCCTAGCTATGGTTGTTTCGGTGGCCGCTTCACGTACCCGCACAGCTCCATAGAAGCAGTCAAGAAGGCGATATACGAATACCACGTCAAGACCGCGATCGAGGATAAGGATGTGCACGTGCTGCCAACATACGTGTTCGCTGACAACACAACGTACGGCTATACGCCCGTTGTGTCCAATAGAAACGTAACTTCGTTGCCCGAGTCGCTGCGCGCATGGAGCGAGATTCCACACACAAACGAGACCCTGAAGTTGCGGAAGTATGGCAACTTAGCCAACGAGCTTGTCGCCGGCTTCCCTGACGGGTTGGTTTGAGTTGATTTCGCAAATAGGTCGGCTTCAATCAATATGACTGACACGCTGCAGCCAATCCCACTATACATTTACCGTGTATCCCGATCAAGCTTTTTTTAGCGAGCTATTTGATCTGTGGGAGAAGTTTTGCGTTTCCATGGCTCACATTGGTGGATTTAATGGTTTGCACACCGTAACGCCCATTACACCACATGCCATTGCTGAGGGCATAAGACGCGGACACAACGCTTTGGGCATTGGCCAAGCAAAGCCGAACACAACTCTTTCTGGTAAGATTGCAGTCCAGCGGGGAAGTAACGCAGTATTTTTGACTCGGTTCTAGTCTTTTACCTTGGCATCATATTCAACAATGGAGCGGACAGCGAGGAGGTGTTTCCAGCGTGGGAGATCTTTGTACGCACGTTGCAGGTACGAGCAAGTGTGCTAGGCATCTTGTTTCCGTATATGTGAGTTTACGCGTCGTGCTGGCTGGTTCTAGTGGAAACTGATTATTGCAGAATGATGAACTACTCAGATCACAATCAGCAAGTGTTGCAGTCTTATGGTGAGCGAAACGTGAAGCGCTTGCAGACGGTGCAGAGGCGGTATGGTCCTTCTTTGGTCTTCCAGCGGTTGGTCACGGGAGGTCAGAAACTCCAGTTGTAGATGGATAGAGAGTCAAAACCAGAAATATAATGCTGTTTGTATCCTATAACTTTCTGCTTTTGCATATGTCACGATTCACTGACGGAGAAAGGGTGATTAACTTTTCAGTGACGACTTGGTGTCATTCTGCAACTCTTTTAAGCGTGCTGTGTCCTACGTGACCAATGCATGCTCTATAAACGCTTCTTGGTGAAGAAAAGGTTGTCATAAAAAGTTGCTGATATACTGATGTTTACATTCGCGATCTCAGTTCTCTACTCACGAAACGCGTAACGAGGAACGAGTAAGGGTAGTTGTGAAGAGACGAAGCGTCTATGGCTGAACTAACCACTACGATATGGGAGGATGCAACACGAAACCAAGGTACACGCTCCCTGGCATGTAGCGGATTTATTACACTGAAAGAAAACCACACAGCAGAGTGCGAGCAATCGCGCCGGTTGATGCCGGTGAGGGAGATGAGAATGGTGGTAGACTCGCGTTAACAGTTGGACTTTGGTGGGGTTGAGCATCAACGCCGCCGTGTTGAGTCGCACTGTATAGTATGTCTATTGGGGTGCTTTGGACCGTTCTTGCACAATAGCGGTTATTGAACGAACTTCAATACACACAAGACTGCGCACCAGTGGACATTTTTTCTTCTTAGTTTTCATCACCACTAAGAAGAGAGCCTGACACATCTGATCCCTCTTAGTCGACTACATAAGCGTATGATCATAGTTTCGCACTAAGGCATAATTCCATCAACGCTCAAGTATGTTTGCTTGCTTGACACGACCATCGTCTTTCTCTGGCCGTGCGATTTCCGAGTCAGACGGTGGAGTTGCGTGCATCTGCTTGTGCTATGCAAATATTAGCGGGCGATTGCTAGGAAGTGGACGAACCTACGGGAAGTACAATGGACAGAACCAGACACAATGCTGCCGCTGCATAACAAGGTATGAATCTATGAAACGAGATTACTTAGTGATCGACGTGTATCAGCGAAGATTACTCACGTTTTTCGTAACGAAATGACCAACGCGTGAGAAAGTGCTATCCGTGACTGTTCATCGAGGCTGGCAAAGAGCTCGCCTGCTGCTCCTTCTATTGCATGCTGAACTTGGTCGCTTGGCAAATCAGGCAGCACCAACATGATCGAGGAGACGGCATCGTTGACGAAGATTGCGCTAGCAATAGCTCGGCCAAAGGTGATACCGCAAAGTTGCGCTGGGCTGATATCAGTGAATGCACGAAAAAAGAGAAAATTGGACAAGCCGATACCTAACATCATGAAGCTAGTGCCGAAAGCCATATCCGCAGGCTCAAGGATGGAGAAGAGGACAGCGTAGCCGGCTTGTACGAATGCGCCTGAGCCTAAACCGAGAAGTACTTCGAATCCGTATACGTTCTGTGCCGGAGTATCCGTTGTTACTCTAGCTGTTGACGTATGAGCTCACGACGAAAATTTCACCGGTTGACTTACACAACAAAACAGTGGCGATGAGCGCGAGTACACTTCCGACGACGTACCATGCCTTATATTGCCCGACCTTGGACATGAATGCGCCGTTGGCCAACATAGTAGCGCTGAGAAGTGCAATATAGGGAAGAAGCCGGACCCCTGATATTAGAGCATCATCGCCACGTGTGAACTGGAAGTAAAGAGGGATGTAATATATCGGGACAAAAGTGAACACATCGCATGCAGCAGCAAGTACAGCTAGAAGCACAGCATGGCGATTGGTCATGAAATGCATGGGAAAAAGTCTATCTCGCTCGTTGGTAGTAAAGCTGAAGTGTTGCTGCAGTGCGAACAAGGCGAGAAAAATGGCGGCGAGGACGAACAAAACAATGGAAGCAGCGCTACGCCAGCTGAACAGCCTGCCACCAAAGTCTACTGCTAGCACCAAAGGGAGCATAGAAGCGAGGATGAGGATAGTGCCCAGCCAGTCCAGCCGGGCGGCGCGAGAGCGTTTAGAGGGCTTGTCTGACGGTGATGCCGAGGGGAGGAGAAAGATCCAAATGGGAGTGATGACGGCGCCTAGTCCCGAGTCAGTGTGATTCTTCTGTCTCGACACACGGGCGCGCACCTGCACAGAGGTTGATGTAGAAGGCCCATCGCCACCCACCAGCGTCAACTCTCTCGAAGAGGCCTCCCAGGATTGGCCCTAGAACGGTACCGATACCCCAGATTAGACCGTTAAGGCTCAGGTACACAGGTCTCTCCCGGGAAGATGTGTTGAGTGACAGGAGGGTAACAGAGCCCATGTACAAGCCGTTGCCGCCGATGCCAGCAACAACACGACCCACGATCATGGTGTTCATGCTGGGAGCGGCACCGCACAGAGCAGAGCCGACGAAAAAAAGGACAGCCGAAGTGAGGTAGACGTATTTCGGGTCGAAGAGAGAATATATCTTGCCTAGGGGTAGGAGAAGGCAGAGCCCCCCAGCGGTAAAGCCTACGGAAAGCCAGGCTAGCTGTTCTGCTTGGCCCAAATCTTGGATGATAACGGGAACAATATTGGCGACGATGGTGTTGTCGAGAGCGTACAGGCCGAGGCTGGAGACTATGGCGAGCACGACTAGAAACCACTGTTCGGAGGTGCGTGAGATTTACGTGCAAAATGGAAACGATGAGAAGGGCATTACCTTGAAGCCGTGGAGACTACGAATGGGTTCGGTAGAGCCAGTCATGACGTTCCGAGTGCAAAATTGGCGCTATTTGGAGCAAATTGAACAGCAAACATTGTATAATAACCGTGTTGCGCTGTATACTCCGGTCCGTGAGTTGGGTCTCTCGATACCTGCCGACTCCGGCCCCCCCTTGCATAACCACGCCACACAACAAAGACAAAGTATAAGTACAGAATCAACGCGACAACCGCCATTACCACCACCATCACCACTACTACCACTATTATCATGGGCAAAGTCTGGCTTATCACAGGATGCTCATCGGGCTTCGGCCAGGAAATTGCTTTGGCTGCGCTGGCGCACGGCGACATAGTCGTTGCCACAGCGCGTGATCCGGCCAAGCTTGCCCAGCTTGCTGAGCGTGGTGCCATCACGGAGCAGCTCGACGTGTTGGACAGCGACGAGAAGCTCAGCAGCAAGGTCGACACGATCGTGAAGAAGACTGGCGGGATCGACATACTAGTCAACAACGCTGGCTACATCTTGGCTGGCGGGGTCGAGGAGTGCAGCCGCAGCGAGGTCGAAGCGCAATTCAACACCAATGTCTTTGGCCAGCTCAACGTCATCCGCGCCGTGCTGCCAGTGATGCGTGCGAAACGCTCTGGCGTCGTCGCAAACCTGGGCTCTATTGGTGGCTGGCACGGAACGCCTGCTGCGGGCATGTATTGCGCCACCAAGGCCTGCTCCACCATCCTCGCCGAGGCGCTTCGCCAGGAAGTCGCCCATCTCAACATCAAAATCACGTGCATCGAACCTGGCTACTTCCGCACCAACTTCCTGAGCGCCGGACATAAGACGACTGCGGCGAAGCGCATCCCAGACCTGGCTGCCGGCGTCGACGGCACTTACGCGGGTCTCGAGGCCTACGACCATAACCAGCCCGGCGACCCGCAGAAAGGCGCACGCTTGATCGTCGAGGCACTCACCGGAACGGGCCGATGCCAGGGACGAGAGCTACCAGCGCGTCTGAGCTTGGGCAGCGATGCTTACAAGATGGTTTCGGGTCACATCGAGCGGTACAAGGCCGAACTCGAGAGCTGGAAGGACGTCAGCACCACCACGGATTGTGATGCGTGAAGGTCATCGCGATAAGGGAATAGCCGGTAAGTCTAGGCGAAGGAGTATGAATGATGAAGTATGGATGATAGTTTGCAAAGGTCGCTGTCATTATGGGAAGCTAAATGGACTATGATGCACATATACATGGATGATGTTTGAGCACGTGCGGGGAAGCATGATGCACGTGACCTTGTGCTAGCTCATATATTAGTCAGCCCACTTCGCTTGACTCGCCACTCTCTTCCTTCACACTAGCTCCGAATCCGGCAGTACAACTTCGACCAGCGAAACCTGGCTACGGCAGTCCCATATCTTGAGCAACTTCAGTCCCGCCTTCTCAATAACGGTGCGGAACTCGCGAGGCGTGCGCTCGATGCCGTTCAGCAGCGCCATCATCGCGAGGTCGCGTTGATGCGAGTAGCGCGTGTAATAGCCCTGTCGAGTCAGTCTCCGATGCACTTCGTTAGGTCGTCATCTTACCCAGTTGGCAGGGAGAGGAGCAGGTGCAGCGGTGAGCTCCTCTGTACCCAGCGTCGTGTTCATGACTTGATCGCAGATCAGGATCCGCGACCGCAGTCCCATGCTGGGCTTGATGCCTGCAAGGATCCGGACGCAAAAGTCGTCTGACCAATCGTGCATGACATATCGAAGCCAATACACGTCGGCCTCCTTTACTGGATTGGGCTCGAAAAAGTCGTGAGGACAGAATTGCACCCTCTGTTGCGCGATGGCGTCCGGGTTGTCTTTTGGCCAGATTACCGTCTCCGCTTGCTTCAGCATCGCCGCACGATCCTGAATGACGAATCGTAGTTGCGGATGGATTCGCGAGAGCTGAAGACTGAACCCGCCGACGCCTCCGCCCACGTCAACCACGAGGGCGGAGCCCAGCGACTCCCAGGGATAATCTGACCGGGTTGTTAGCTGCTGCACGCCCTCATTGTTACTCAAGACACCCACCATACAGATGAGCCTTGCCAAAGACTTCACCTCCGCCAACCATTGCGAGACCGAAGATGGGCAGTTCCGGCCGCCCTACTAGCTCAGAGCCAGCCTTGCCCTCTACTGCCTTGTCAAGCTCGGAGCCGAAAGGGCCGGGATATCCGCTGTGTTCCCCTTTGGTACCGCAACGGCCATCTTGCAAGTCCTGCACGGTAACCTTTTCTTCGAGCCAGTCCCACCGTGGCTTGTGCGTGCCTACCGCTGCCTGAAACGCAGTCTCTGCGACGTCGTACGAAGGGCCCGTTTTCTTATCGAAGAGGGATCGAGGGAAGTGGTCAGAAGCCGAGTATGTGTCAAATGCACTATGCATGCGAGTTCAGTATGTTGTCTTCTTTTGAGGACCTGCACCGACGTACAACATGACGATGTATGCCCTGAGAGGCTCGTTGTTCACCAAAGCAGCCGACACACCATTGTTCGTGAAGCGGTCGGGTTGAACCTCCTTGAAGATGTGGATGGAGCACAAACAGCGCATGATCCGAGCTAACATCATCGAAATGTCAATCAGCACGGCTGAGGTCTTCCCATGTACGTATTCAACGGTGATACTGACATAGTTTCGCGGCGTCGCAGCCCACCTGCTCTGCCAGTTCCTCTACTGCAACACCCCTCTCATCGAAGCCGGCAAGCATGTCTGGGATCCGCTTTTCAGCTGCTATGTGCAAAGCACGTGCCTCGAAATATTGCGTCGATACTTCCAAAAGGCGGTTGCTCGGTGTGCTCCCAAGCTCAGTGAGCATGCCAGCTGCAGAGAGGATCGTTCTTTGGGCATCGAACAGCGCTTTCGGAGGGAGAAAGTCCTTGCCATCTCTGCTCGATATTATCAGTGTAGCTAGCGCCGATTGCACCAGCACACCGAGCTGGATAAGCTTGGTCGAGGTTGAGTTGGGGTCCATAGTCCCGGTCAATCTTGGCGCGTGACGGAACAGATGTATGAGATATTTTGGATGTTGAAATGGGCAGAACCTGGTTGAGGTTCTCACAATGTTTGTAGCTTGGGATACCAAGAGACTGGAGTACGTTTTGTCGCCGACTGGCGTCTTCCGCGGACCGGAGTATGGCGGACCTCGCCCACTGAGTACGTTCTAAGGTTCACCTGGACAATAAAACATAAATTTAGTTGCGAAATCAAGAAAAGTGATACGACAATTGAAACGAGCAATTTGCAATTGAGCGATGGCAAGATCAGTGTCTTCATTCACATGGGAGCGAGGGTTTTGAGAGCGTAGCGAAATTCGGCGATGGGAGGTCGAACACGATGATGACAGTTCCAGCTTACCTCCTTCGAAAGAGGTAGTGACCAGCTCTAGGCATAATGCGATTGGAATCAACGTCTTGCGCACATGGCCAACGCTTTACGATGGCACCAACACACCACATGGTATCCCATCTTGGTGGAAGCCCCAGCAGGAGATCGACGTGCTCATCTGTGGAGGTAGGTAGAGTGGAAAAGGATGGAATGTCTCTGTTGTTGACGCGACCTTGCAGCCGGACCCAGCGGCCTCGAAGTTGCCATCAGTCTTGCCAGGCAAGGCGTGACTTTTCGTATCATTGGTATGTTAATCACGCAACTGCAACGACGCGGCGCTTACTACCATCAGACAAGGCCGATGCTCCTCTCGTAGCAGGACGAGCTGATGGCGTTCAGCCGCGATTCCTCGAGACCCTGGCGACGTGGGGTCTTGCTCAGGAGGTCGCGGAAGAAGGACCTTTGATCGAACGAACAGCCATCTACAAGGACGGCAAGAAACTGCTGTTCGGTCCATCTCACCAATCAGATTCCCGCTATCGAGGCCTTCACATCATCACTCAAGGGCAAATTGAGAGAATCTACATCCGGTGACTTGACACGTCACAAAGCACTCGTCGAACGCAGCACGACTATGAGCAAATTCGAAATCGACGAGCATTCTTCTCATCCGGTTCATGCTAAGCTATATAACTCTCGCACTGGTGCGCGGGAGCTCGTCAAGGCGAAGTACTTGGTCGGCAGCGATGGAGCTGCTAGTACGGTCCGCAAACAATTGGGGATCCCTTTCGAAGGCATGAGCACAGACATATACTGGGGTATCATGGATTGTCGTTACGATTCGGATTACCCTCATGCTTTCGTCTTTGGCTCCGTCATCAGCTCGAAGCATGGTGGATGTGTGATCATTCCCAGAGAGGACGGGTACATCAGGTATGTGCACAAGGGTGCTGGAAAAGGCTCAGCTGATCTGCTAGACTATACACGCAATTGGACGTTTCGAAGACTGGCCCCCTTGCTTCCTCCCGACAGGCCCAAGATGCATCGTTTGCGGAGTCTGGAGGCAATGTCGACGTGCACAGCATCACTCCTCAAGAGGTTCTTGAGCAGGCAAACAAGATCTTCGCTCCCTACACGCTCAAGTTTGCAGCGCCGCTAAGCTGGTTCGCCGTTTGGAAAAGTAAGTTCGCCAGCTGCAAGACGTGATCTACTCTGACGAGACGTAGTTTCGGAGCGAGTCGCAGAGTCCTTTTGTTCGCCAGACAATCGCGTTCACCTCGTCGGCGATGCTGCGCACGTTCATAGCGTCATGGGTGCCTTTGGCCTGAACGCCTCGATTATGGATGCTGCCAATCTTGCATGGAAATTGGGTCTTGTAACCCGTAACAAAGCGCGGCATGAAGCTCTTCTGCCCACCTACACTGCTGAGCGGCGTCCCCATGCAGTTCGTATCATCAAGGTCTCCGGCAGATATCTGCGGTTCGTGTGCAATGTTGATATCTCGGTCGCTGCTTCGATGCCCGATGAACTGAAACCTGTATCACTCGAGCAGGAACCCACGGGCGAGTCTCCGCAGAGGGACCTGCAACTTCTGGCAAGTTTTTTTCAAGGGAACGGCCCTTTCCTGCTTGGCGTGGATGCACCATACAAGGCTTCTGTCATCAGCCCGTCTCTGGAGAAGGAGAAGCAGGTAGCCTTGAATGTTCGCAACGGAGTGCGCGCACCAAACCCACGAGTCTGCTTTTCCGCCGCCGAGACAGGCTACCTGTACGACAAGTTGACAGGTGCAGCCACGTTCCACATTGTGCTCTTCGCTTCGTCACTCCGTGGTCCAGTGCGTCAGGCTATCAGCCAATTTACTGAGTCCCTTAGTCCCTTGGGATTCTACCAACGCTTTGGAGGTCCATCGACGTTCAACATTGTCGTGGTCGTGGAATGCGTTCCATTCGAGCTGGACGAGCTGTTGTCACCAGGAATGGAAAAGCTGAAAAAGGTGGCCACCTTTGTGTTTGATGACCGCGCACCTGATGAGAATGCACACACTATGTGGGGCGCCGATCGTGAAAATGGTGGTCTAGCTGTGATCCGGCCGGATTTGTGGGTTGGTATCACGGCACCGTTAGCCGAAGTAGAGACGTTAGATAAATACTTTGAATCTTTCCTTCTTCCGAGCATAGGGTAGAATAGCTAAATGGTCTAGGTTGAAACGGCCTCAATGTGCCAAGAGTTGGGATTTACTACGTAGTTTTTCCATCCGTTCTCGACAAGAACCCCATCGCTTTCCATGTCTCAATATACTTTTCGATCAACTCCTTCTTCACCCCGCTGGTCCTCTGCAAGGTTGGGGATGCCAGCCTAGCTATTTGTGTGTCCAAAGATATAGTTCCGCCAGAAAGCCTTTCAAAGTCGTTTTCGAAGAACTCGAGAAGTTCATTCGCGTCTCCAGTTTCACGAACTTTTGTAAGCCACACATCATACGGCAGCAGTGGTCCAACCAAGCCCAGCTCATGCTGTAGAACGATAGCCAGATCGTGATTTGACTGACGAATGGGATTCTCGACATGATAGAAAACAGACTTTGGTGGGTCTTGTTGAAAAAGCAATTCGATTACCACTTTGGCTGCTCGGTCGGCGGGCAACCACGAATAACTCTGCAAGGCCTCGTCAGCCATGGTACATGGGGAATTATCCTAAACTTACACCTCTCAGTGCAGGCAAAGCAGATACTTTCTGCGACATCTTCACGAGCGTGGGAAAATGTTCCTCCACCTTCCACACGCCAGCGCCCTCTGCTCCGCTCAGTTGGCCGATTGTGACAATCATCGGATCAAATTTGTCTCGGTACTGATGCTCCTTTGAACTGAGCAGCTGCTCGCAAACCCACTTTGCCTCTGCGTATCCCATTGGAGCTGTGACTAGGGGATCGTCAACGGCTGCTTCTGGCACCAAAACATCCTTTTTCGTCTCGTATCGTGCAAGTACTGCGATGGACGAAGCAAACAAGAGCCGCGGTCTCAAGGCTCCCCCGCTGGCTTCGTGTGCGGCAATGGCAAGGTCGGTCAGCAATTTCGTGCCTTGGACGTGAGGTTCGAAGCTCTTCAAGCTACGTTTGAAGTCCATCGGCCACGCGAGATGCACTATGTGCGTCACGAATCCTACGAGGCGCACGAAATCCTGTTTGCCGATGCCTAGGTCCGGTGCTTGCATGTTAGCGTCCAAGAACTCGACCTTTTCCCAGATGTGGACCGGAACAGAGACCCCTGCGACTGCGTTGGCTTCCGCCTGCCGGACAGATGGACTCAAGCGCATGCCGTCCCTGTAAACTGCGCGATTCAAGCATATGACTCGGTGAACTCGGTTGCTGGTTGCCAACTGTCGGAGTACATGAACGCCCAGGCTACCCGTGTATCCGGTGAGGAGGACAACCGCACCGTCACCTGCCATTTCGGCAGGATGAGTGTCGAGAAAACTGGACAACATAGATCTCATCTGCACTTCCCGACCTTGTTCTAAAACGGGAAGCTCATCTTTGCCCATCAGCAAAGGCCTCAACGCGTCTGCAAGAAGCTTGAAGGTTGGTTTGCGGTAGACAAAATCGGGCTTGATTGTGGGCGGGGTGACTGTAGATACCTTCCGCACCGCAGCGTTGATAGCGCGAGTAAGACGAACGGTTCCCAACGAGTCCAGGCCTGCCTCGAACATATCATCTTTGAGACCAAGAGCATCATTTGCACGACCGGAGTGTGTCAACAAGCTCTTTACCAAATCGACCAACTCAAAGTTGAGGTTGTCTGGCTGCAAGATCCAGGTTGTAGCACATGACTCTAATGCCTCATAGGCCTGTTGAATTTCCGACTTGAAATCTTCCTGTACCTCTTTTCTCATCACAGAACCTTTGTCGGAGCGTCGAATCTCCTTTGCGGGTGACTTCAGGATGATCGCCGCTTTGGATGAGATGCGCGCATGTTGATCTAGCAGGGGATTGATATCGTTAACCAGGTTCCAAACGTGATCGACAAAAGCATCTTGACTTAGTTCGAGGGAACGCGACTGTTCGACGAGAAGGACCAGTTCGAAGAACCCATTACCTATGCAGATTGCGGTTCGTACAGCCGCGTCTTTCGACAGCGCTTCCTCCAACAGACCTGGAGCCACCTTCTCCCCAGTCTTAAGCACAATGAGGTCGTCTGACCTCCTCAGGATCCTCACTTCCAGATGCTTTGACTGCGGCCGCAGTTCCAACTCGTCCTGGATTTCGAACGGTTCGTCCCATCCACATGGAAAGCCTATGAGCTTATGAAGTCCTAGGGTGCCGCCTTCGTTCAAAGATCGGAGTTGCAAGTTGAAGTCCTTGCGCAACCTGAGGTAGCGCCAATCACAATCTTCTACAGGTGGGAAGATGGAGGCAATAGCAGCAAATGAGCAATTATTATACACTACCTTCTTGCTCTTTGACCTGTGTTCTTTGTCTCTAGCCATCATCAGCTTCTTTACGAGAGTTATACTAATTCATGAACAAGAGATCCTATTTTCATTAGTACTTTGAAATAATGGCGTAGCTTTACAACCCTTGTGGACTACATACGTGTAAAAAAGATTCGTTACACTTGATATTTGTTTACATGACGCGTTCTAACGATACCTGGCTTTGCACAAGATGACCATGATGAGAGCAGGGGTGATACGCCCCAGATTACCTTACATCAGCCTTACATGCCTTGTTTATTACTGTGTCTTATCTAATATCGCAGTCTGTGCCACACGAGAGGCTTATGTACAAGACTTTTGATTTATAGTATAGATCAAGAAGCAGGCGTAAAAGTATTTAAGCGCATCTGTTTCTTTTCAGTACATACTCAGTAACTGCAAGTTCTAGTCTAATTGTTGATTGACTTCCTTAGGCGATTATAGAACTTTTGCAAAGTCTCGACTGAGGATTATATCTCCACAATTGGTCGACATCTCCTCCGTCTCAACAGGTTCACGAACGGCGACCATTCGCTACCTACGTCATGCTCTCGCAAAGAGCTCAGGATCAAGTTCCCAGTAGCGCATCCAATGAGATGTGGGACGTGATGAAAGATCCATGGAACAGGCACGACTCACGGGGCTATGTGAACCTAGGCGTGGCTGAAAACCACCTGATGCAAGCTGAGCTCAAGGAGTTTCTTGCGAACCACATCAATCTATATAGCAGCGTTCTAACGTATCAAGACGGCCCACTGGGTAGCCAACGACTGCGACAGGCATTGGCCAGGTTCCTGACTCGACAACTGAAAGCACATCGGCCCGTGGAAGCTTCCCAGATCATAGTTACCAACGGCGTTTCCAGCGCGCTCGAGCACACGGTATGGGCTTTAGCCAATCCGGGCGACGCTTTCCTCCTAGGAAGGCCATACTACGGAGAGGTGACGCTGAGCCTACGACCACGTGTGCGGACGGTGCCCGTCACGTTTGGCGAGTTGGACCCGCTAAGCCTGCCAGCCGTTGGGTGCTATGAGGAGGCCCTCATGTGTGCACGAGAGCAAGGCATCGTCGTGAAGGGCCTGCTCCTATGCTCACCTCACAACCCGCTAGGCCGCTGCTACCCACGCGATGTTCTCCAGGCCTTGCTCTTGCTTTGTGAGAGATTCCAGATCCATCTGGTGAGCGACGAGGTCTACGCCTTGTCTGTTTTTAGTGAGCCAGGCTTCGTTTCGGTGCTCTCCCTGGACCTCGACGGTATCATCAATCCCGCCTTGGTGCATGTGCTGTGGGGAGTTTCCAAGGACTTTGGTGCCAACGGATGGCGTATAGGATGCCTCGTCTCGGGCAATTATGGGCTGCAGGCGGCTCTGGGTTCGGTTGCTATCTACTCGTACCCGTCTTCTATTACAGATCACGTCGTGGCGCAGATGCTGGAAGATGACAGGTTTACGACAGGCTACTTGGAAGAGAACCGACGACGGCTGGCAAGCGCGTACACATTCACCACCGACTTCCTGCGGCGGCACGCCATCCCTTTCACAGCGGGCACGCACGCGGCCCTGTTCGTTTGGGCGGACCTGGGCAAGGCGTATCGTCGCCGCCACCCGGAACTCGCCGGCAGACGAGCAGTGGTGGAGGAGGTCAAGGAAGCGTTGCGGAAACAGAAGGTTTACGTGGCATGGGGAGGAAACTTTGACAGCGAGTCACTGGATATGTTTCGCATTGGATTCGCGCACCCGCGCGACTACATGGAGGAGGGCCTGAGGCGCATCAGCTGGGCACTAGGAAGCGGGGTTCCGGGCCAGCTTGGCCGCGGAAACCAGGGGTCAGGCGCTGGCAGCCGCTTGTAAGCCTCTTCCAATCCCATCCTATACAATCATTAGGGCAGGTACAAAGTAATGCTAGGAATCTAAATACAGAACACCGACACCCATTCTTCCAGCAAGCAAGTACAGCAGTGCAGGAATCCGAGTCGTGCTTGTGGCCCGTGCGTAATGCCCCACCAACAAGGGTCGCTAACGGCCTCGCGGAAACTCCACGCAAGGCTGCTCGACTTCGCTGTGGAGAATATAGTCTATGGATTTTATTCAAGAAAATCTTTTGACTTGTCGTGCATCTTCGTTGACAGTTGTTCACTTTTCTAGACATTGAGCTGCGCCTATTTCGTTGCCACACTATCAACCCATCTCACTGATCACATGCTAAATGCACCTCTCACTGATGCATTCAACCTCGATGTCGCCCTAACCCTAGTCATCAGCGCCCACAAATTCCAGCTATTGTTCAACGTCGATAATCTAGCTGCGACAATTGCTACGTATATAACAGGCACCAAGGACGTCTTGGTGATTTCGTTGGTGTGTGCAGCGCTTTCGGTCCTACCGTCTGATTATCCCTTTCAAGAGGCTGCCTGATCCTGGAATGTAGCTAACCGATAAGACGGAAGGAATAGAACAGCTAGGAAAGAAAAAGAACATATTTAAAGTTGCCAGCGCGTGGAAAAGAGTGTGAAGAAAAGATTAAATCTATAAACTCAACAACGTTGAATGAAAGTACAATCAAGATTTGCGAGCAATATCTAGTTACACCATCTCTACAGCGCTGCAAACATTCTACAGCTGGCATACGAATGGCTGCGTCGTTGGATCTTCGCGGTCTTCGTTCTGTTGAGCCGTATGTACCTCTGCACTTCGTTTATTCGTCCACCAATATACCGCCATTATACCGCATGCGATCGCAATAGACGCCGCGTAGAGGCACAAGATAGCGAGAAACCCTCGCTGGTACCTTGGTGCATCCGAAGTTCTGAACATCTGCTGTCCTGCTAGACCCCCCAAGTTAGAGCCCATGACCACGAGTGCGAGACCAATACTCCGCTTCGCAGGAGTCTTTGCATTCGCGCTTAGCCATGCATCGTTTAATCCCTGCGCAAGCGCATTGCCACTTCCCAAGAACGTGAACACCCAGTACCGGGTCCATCTGTTCGCATTGAGCGGCAAGCCATGCAGTGCGCCGGCAAACGCCATAGACCAGGCAAATGCAACAATGCACCATGGGCCCCGAAGGCGTGTCTTATCGGATGCATACGAGATGAGGAAGGAGAAGACGACGACGAGGTAGCTGCTGACAGAGTTGAGTGCATTGGCCTTGGTTTTGGAGAATCCGAGGCTTTTGATAACCGAGGGCCCGTAGAGCTGGAGGCCGCCTTTGGGCGCGAGACTGGCCACGTTGAGTATGAGATGCAACCAGAGGCGGACGTCTAGGAGAGCCTCTTTTACTTCGATCCAACTCATATTGGCTTTGGCGCTGCGGTCCAAGCCATGCATGCGTGCTGACATGATGGTTCTGTCTTTCTCGGAGAACACATCCCAATAACCGTGAATGGGTTTGGTCTGCATAGGGCTTTTCGGCAGAAAGAGAACGAATATAAGAAACACAACCAGGGTCAATATGCCTTCGACTGTAGTGAAGCGTGTTAGCAAAATCCGTCTGCTGGAATAAGAATTGACTGACTGATGAAAAGCCACTGCCAGCCTGAGAGACCACTGCGGCCGGCTAGTTGTAAGATGCCGGCTGCCATCAAAGAGCCTGTGGCCGTTGCGAAGTAATTTCCGAAGTAGAAGATGGCAGTCCTCAAAGCAAGCTCTTCTCTAGTGTAAAACAAAGAGAGCATGTATTGAGCTCCTGGGACGTACCCGCCTTCAAATACGCCGAGGATGAACCGTGTGGCGAAGAAAGAGTCAACGTTCGTAACCCAGGCTTGTGCTAGAGCAATTGTGCCCCAGATGCACATTTGCCCAGTAAGCCAAATGGGAGCGCCCACTCGCTGTAGCCCCAGATTGGACGGCAATTCGGAGATGATTATGCCCGCAAGCATCAACTGGTTGCCTAGGTTCACGTCGTTTGAAGTGATCCCAAGATCGGTGGTGATAGTGTCCGTCAACGCATTGGAGATATTGCTACGATCAAGTTGTAGCACAAGAAATCCAAGCACAAGCAGTGGCATCAGATAGAAGTCGAGTCTGGGAACGGGGTGGTAAATAGGATGTCATTTTCCGGTGTTGTGGGACTCACTTTCGCAAGACCTTTTTTTCCTCTGCGACGGTCCAGGAGACGCTTCCTCCATCGTATTCTGACGTGGACGGTTGCAATCCAAACTGCTTCTCCTCCAGTCCTTGAGCGGAGGCTGTCTTCGACACATGTGTGCTAGGTTCAGCCATGTCAAGGTTGATGAAAACACGAACAGGTAGCCGTTCGGACTGCAAAAATCGATGATATGAACGATGCGATGAAGTTGCGGCTACCTCGAAGGGAAGCCAAACTTAATATGTAACCTCGAGGGTCGGCTGGCCTTGATAGTTACCGCATCTAGATGTGCTCTCTTATCGGACTAGCAGGAAGTCAGTTATGTCGTGCTCGATAAACACGCGTCAGTTATGTCGTTCTCGGTTGACACGAATCAATACTTATGTCGTTCTCGGCGGTCGCCTCATTGCCGATGCAGCGTTATTGCGGGGTGCAGGTTCGCCTTCGGAGGTGAGCGTCGGTGGTGAGCGAACGGGCCGAAGTCGGATTTTCGAAGGCTCCAAGGCGTGATCCCCAACAATTATTGGGTCACGACAGCGACCGTTTAACTCCTCACAAAGAACCGCGTATGCAGGCAATGCACACTCTCAGCCAAGGATAACTTTCATTCTTTCAACCCTGGATCTACCGCTGGTTGCAACTACAACCATCGCTATTCAAAAACGGACCATCCGCGCGCATTCTTTCAAACCCCAATCATGTCTAAAGATCCCAATCGCCCAAACATTGTCCTTATTCTAGCAGACAACCTCGGTTGGGGTGAGCTGGGCTGCTACGGTGGAGGCGCTCTTCGCGGTGCCGCGACTCCACGCATCGATGATTTTGCGACTTCAGGGCTGCTTCTACATAATTTCAACGTGGAAAGTGACTGCGTTCCCACCCGCTCGGCTCTGATGACGGGCCGCCACCCTATTCGAACAGGTTGCAAGCAATCCGTGCCTGCTGGGCAACCTCAAGGCCTTACACCATGGGAGAATACTCTTCCTGAGTGTTTACGAAAGGTGGGATACGCAACTGCACACCATGGCAAATGGCATCTCGGCGACGTACCGGGACGATACCCATCCGATCGTGGGTTTGACGAATGGTTCGGTATTCCAAGGACGACCGATGAAAGCCAATTTACTTCAGCGGTGGGGTTTGATGCTGAAGTTGCCGAATTGCCGTACATCATGCAAGGCGTTACTGGCCAAGCATCTGAAGAAGTCTGCGTATACGATCTCGAGAAGAGGCGACTGATCGATGAGATGTTAGTTGAGAAAAGCAAAGACTGGCTGTCAAGAAAGGCGGCATCTGAGGCGCCGTTCTTTTTATACCATCCACTCGTTCATTTGCATTTCCCCACTCTACCACATCCAGACTTTGCGCGCAGAACAGGCAACGGAGATTTCGCGGATTCAATGGCTGAGATGGACTTCCGCGTTGGTCAACTCCTGGATCATATCGACGAGCTTGGTATCCGGAAGAACACAGTTGTTATTTTTGCGTCAGACAATGGGCCAGAATTTCGTCCACCTTATCGCGGAACTGCAGGTCCATGGTCGGGAACTTACCACACAGCCATGGAAGGTAGCTTACGTGTGCCGTTCATCATCAGGTGGCCTGGCCAAGTCCCAGAGAATATTACCTCTAATGAGATGGTGCATGTCACGGACATTTTCACCTCAGTTCTGGCGATGGCTGGTGTCGCAAAGCCCAGTGATCGACCCATTGACGGGTTTGATCAGGTAAAATTCTTCCAAAACCCGACTTCAGTGAAAAGTGAACGCGAAGGTTTCCTATTTTACATCAAAGACGATTTGCGAGCCATCAAGTGGAGGCATTGGAAGCTACATCTGGTGTGGGAACCGAAGGTGAACCAGTCGTCGGGGCAATTGGAATCCCCTTATCTGTTCAATGTAATGCGTGATCCAAAAGAAGAAAGTGATATCTTGGCCTACAACACATGGGTTTTGCAGCCAATGATGAAGCTCAAGGCGAGTTTCTTGAAAAGTCTTAAAAGCAATCCTGCCCCAGTAGATCCCATGAAAGATTTATGAATATCTTAAATATTGTTACAATCAGTCAAACATAGCTTTAGAAATTTGCCACCAACATGTTCGTGCTTTCAGCGCTTAATCACAGATCCCAGGCATACAAGTGCGGCAAGCTGACATCTTCTAGAACGGAGTCATCTGGTATCGGGCCAGATGACACCTTTGAGGTGTCAAGAGTAGCGGGCGCAAATCCAAGTGAATCAGCGAATGGAAAAGACTGGGTTTGTAGGTGGGACAAGTGCTCGGTATTGGACTGCTGAAAGGATTGATACAGTGTTTCGAAGGTATCCCGACCAGGTTTGCCCTCTGGATAGCGTTCGACCATGCCCCAAAGGACTGAAGAGCATAAGTTGATTGTTGTGTGTGCCGAGCGAGTGTCGAGGTCCCGCCCTTGTGGCCAATTTTTCAGACAATAGATAAGAGAGACGCCAGAGCGGAAGAGGTTATGGATGGTGCGCCAATAGAAACGTAGTTTGCCATCGCGAAAACTTGAACGATACGCTTCGATGCTTCTTTTGGCACAATCAGCAAGGAACACTAAGTCGTCGGCGGATAGAATAGATATGTGGCGGGATGGGGAGAAGAGATGAACCAGTGAGTTGTAAAGATAACCATCAAAGATCTCCATAGGCGCCAATTGGGTTGGGTTTTCGTGAAAAGGTACAGTAGTGCGCCACTCATAGAGTCTCTGACGCATATCGTCCCGCCAAGAGTAGTGTTCAAAATTTCGTGAGGCAAGTGGTGGCTGTTGATGCAAGATTTGCATAATTTCGGACTCGAATCGTCGAAATTTGATAAGGTGCACTGCTAGTGCTACCCGCGAAGGACCTGACTGCGGTAGTATTCCATCCTCGGTAATGTATTCGTCATCTACATTGGCCGGAAGGGACACAAAGATGGCTTCATCAGGGATTGACACTGGGCGGCCTAGCACAGCACATAGGTTTCTCTCGAACGTGTATGTAGCCCAAAAGATTCGCCTTCGTCGGTCTAGCGCAAGTGGGTCGAGTCGAAGGCGATGAGGAGGCTCGTCATGAAGTCCTAAATCAACTGCCAACCTAGTCGCCAGTCCAATGATATGCCAGGTTCCAGCGGGACTTGAGGAAAAGGACGAATACTGAATCATAAGTAATAATATTTCCATATGCTCCAAGTCCCCCGTTAGAAGATTGGCAGAATCTGTGAGCAGAATGCGCGATGCTGCAGAGAAAAAAGCATCAGATCTGGTGATAGAGATACTCGAATCAGTTCGGTTCAAGACCTGGAGGGCAATGGCCATTATCATGAAGATTTTGAATCGTACTTTGAGACAAGGAATATCCCCAGCAGCGTCGAGCATGCCCAATATATCTGCTCGGTAGAAGATTGGAGAGAAGAAGTCAGAGTGCTCAAGATAGACGTCAATCAGCCGAAGAGAGACATTGTTAGCAGGCAGTTGTACAACAACCTCGTGCGGCAGTAGATCCGCAATAGATAACAATCCAGGATCGCAAGTGCTAACACGATCTATGGGTGCTGAGGCACCAAGTCCAACAAGAAGCAGGCGTAACAATGGTAAACCACAACCGGTTCCCATGTATCGCGGGCTTGGGTAACTCGAGGTATGAAGAGAGACAAAACTAGCTTGCGCAAGCACTTGCTCAACAAATTCGGGTCCTGGTTTGGTTTCCGAAGGAATTGACTGGTCGGTAGAGCGGTACCTCTGAATCTCTTGCTCTAAAAGTGCCACGTGGTCTTCCAGATTCTTGATATAACTTTCATACTGTTAGCGTAGTGGTTTTAGGGTATGAGATGGCGAGCATACCTTCGTGGAACGACAGAACCATCAACGTCATGGCCGACGCATTCTACACCCGCTCGCTCGCAATTGGAGCATGCTGGTATGTTTTGATCGCAGCGTTGTTTTCGAGCTTTACAACGAGCACAGGCAGTTACATTAGAGCGCCGAACGTGAGATCTTCTAGTATCAGAAGGCATAACAGTAGAGCATATATACAAACTGTATAGGACGCGGTTAGTTATAAGAGGCTGCGCATAATGCGGGGGATAGATAAGGCCTATTGGTCACCGGCTTGATGCAAGGCAGAGTGGTCCAAGCGTTATAAGTTAAATGACATCACTAGTTTTGTTGAGTGAGTCAAATTTCGAATGGTTTTTCTGTAAGGCAATTATTGAATACAACAATCGCTCACACAACAATCTGCTCTCAACTGTCTACGAGCAGCTTAGCAGATAGTACAGTCTGGAAGCAATCAAGGATTATCTCAAGAATTTAGGCGATTGCCAGAACCTGCACACGCTCATGAAAAGCTAACTCAACCGCAAGTGGAAAGGAGAAGCATATCCTGCGCAGATATTTACAGATTTAGGGACAGCAATTGTTATAGTCAGATTCGGATTGGTGCTTCCAAAGCATTTTGATGCTCCGCAATTTCGCCTGATAACCATGCTAAGTGTTACTTCCCCATGTTCATCGTACAATATATATAGCAGGAGGGAGACATAACGTTGCAAGCGGATAAGAGCGACCCTATAGAGTGTCATATCCAGGCGGAGTGCAGAGCCACTTTGAATGCAGAGGGAGAAACACATTTTAGAAGAGTGTTGCTTCAAAGCTTTGTTTATACCATGCTAATAGTTGGTAAGCCTCGTTGAGATGAGATATTCTTTTCAAAGATCTTTTCAACTCTGAACTATTCAACTTATGTCGCCCATTCTATTTTTTTGCATTCAGTATGTAGTTCCGTTAACAAAAGTTGTGTTAGTCCACTCGTTGCCAAGCTACAAATACGTTAACGTCGATAGTAAGCAAGAGTTAGTACACAGAAGTACTCACGTTCCAAGCATCGATCTGCAAGGTGTAGCTACCGTCGGCATAAACGGCAATGCGGTGTAATATCCCCACCGCAACGATGTTGTTCAACCAGTAGTAGTCCTTGTCGCCAGTTTCAAACACCAATCGCAAGTGTAGATTGCCATCAGGCTGTCTTGTACCTGTAGTTTGGATGAAAATGTTTGCGCCGTCGTCTGTTTGAAGGTTGTATCGCGTGTCTGCTGTAAAGAGCCCCGTCTGAGGATCTGATGTACCCCAGTCGGCACCAAGATTGAGAATCTTGCCGTTCAAACGTGGGCCAGTGAAGTTGCCGCCCACGATGGGAATCGCTGTGCGTAGTCCTTTTGGCGTTTGGCTAGTGAACACTCGAGCCTCGCAATCGACAAGTGCAGTGTAAAGGTATTCGAGCGCTGGCGCGGCAGGCACGGTGATGTTGGTAGAGATGGTGTTTGAGGCGAACAACAGCGCCGCGGCGGCAAAGGTGCGGGAAATCAGCATGGTGATGATACTATCGCAATGACTCGGGTTACGAGCTCTATGGCAAGACGGAACGAATACGTTATATAACGTTTACATCGGCACGTACAAACAGAGCCACGTGAGGAAAGACCTCGGGTGTGCTATTGAGATCCGACATGTTCGGTACCGACACATCTTACCGTTGCAGTTCTTTGTGGGGTAGCGGGGAATACTGGGCTACCATCTGCGCTCCACACGACTAGCTTCGCTCATGCTATGTAGTGGCACTCGAGGCGGTTCGAAGAGATCGGGCGGGAGAGCCAATCAGCGATGCCGGCAACGCTCCGTTTTGCCGCACCCCTCGCCTCGGTGCTAAGCGTTGCAACAAGACGATAGTCTCTCAACATTTAGTATCCATGTTGTACTATTGTCGGATATCAAATGTATCTTGGATTTAATCCTCCAATCGAAAGTCTTTTCACGTGTATGGAAGCATGATGTTCTTGGGCAGCTCCACCAGGGATTGTTTGCGAAGGTCCTGTGGCGTTCAATGTGTTAACGAACGCATGTACCCAAACTTTTCTGGAGAGTCATGATATATCTAGCTCAACGGGTAATATCTTGAGCTTCCAAGACAGCCGAAGTATATGTTTGTAGATGCATTGCATTATAGCCACCCAAAGCAAGATTAGAGTAATGTGATTATAAAGGCACTCCAATGCAGAAAGTAGGTGGTTTTACCCCCCTCTGTTGAGGTGGTTCTGTCAAATCATACTATCGTGAATAGTCGGTAGAAGTTATCTGATGCGGGCTTCTTGCCTATGACGATTGAACTTTGATAGAATACGATGTGATCAAGGGGAGTAGATTTGAGCTTAGGAAATCCTGCCAGCCGTGGCCTTTAGCTTGATAAGTCCTTGGCACAGGCGCGACCGAGTGTTCCGATCTATTGAAATGAGGATTATTACCTTGCCAACCGGGCTCTTTGGCTGTCATTAGGATAAGTGTTGGGAAATTCAAGGTTGTATTGTTGGTCTAATCTCTTCGACTTTGACCAAGGAGATTGCTGTAAACATTGATCTTCAAGTTTAGACTTTGCGCACATTGACATTTCGCTTCATGATGGCCTTCCCGACCTTTGTAATTTTAGTAAACTTCCCTCAGATCCCCCTATTCTAGTGTTCGCTGAGTCTTTGGTTGCTATGTGTAACTGGGCTACTTCTTCCCGCGCAATGCGTCACTTTGAACCCCCGTATATCGAACGACTTCAACTCGACCGAGACCCGAGCGTTCATGATCAATTTACCAAACTTCTGCCTCTTGCCTCAGACGACTCGGTAACCACTCTTGGAAGATCTTGGTTACACCCTGCTTGTCACCCTCGACAGTCTCACGATTCTTATCATCCACGAATTGTACATTATTCATACCTCCAAAATCAATAGCCCATGCATTGAATTCCTCATCGATAACGATGTTCATAGGATGAACATCTCCCCACACGATGCCACTGGCATGCAGCTTCTTTACTGTGGCAGTGACCTGTTCTTCCCACCTCTTATGCAATTCAGGCTTGTCCCAAAAGCCCGGGCTTCGCAAGTGGGACCCCATCTCAGGTGAGGTGATCATAGTTATCAGAAAACCCATAGTAATTTCTCCGTTCTTGCCTGATACCACGATACCCAGTAGTTTGGGGACTCTGACTTGGTCTCCTAGACCAGCTTCGTTGATACGTGACAGGATCCAGAACTCACGCTCAAAGTCTGGTTCACGCATATCGAACCGTGGTTTGAAATACATGAAGTTCCCCTCTACCATAACTCTTCCTTGTACCCAGTCGAGTGATTTTGTGTGATCCCTAATAGGGGCTATCTGGATGTCGCAGGCCCGAAAGTGAGGAACTACTTTGCAGGATTCAGGTAATTCGGCAGTTGGCATTGGGGACATGGAGAAAGCCGGCGTATGCGAACACTCCTCCTCCCCTTCAATGCGTAAGTCTCCGTTGATGCCAGCGTCGATAATTTCCAAGTGGTACGTGGGCGCGTGGAGAAAGCGTTCGAGGCTGAGATCCCGAAGTAACGTCTGCGGTGATAGCCTTTCAACAAGGGGTAGGCATTGCTGGTAAACCAGATCGGAGATCTTATCACGGGACTCGAAATTCCCAAACCTGTGCCCTTGACATAGCTTTATATGTTGTACGAGCTCTTTACCAAAACGTGTGCCCTCGACTCGAGCGACCTGGACTTTGATCGAGAATTGCGCGTAGCCACGCAGAATTGTCATTGACAATTCTGTTTCGTTGACGAAGGCTGTAGAGTACCAATCAACATAGGGGGTCTGCTCCATCGTAGAACACCTCGAAAACGAAAACAGGTTTGGTATGTGTAATGCAGTTTCGTCACAAACTTTAAAGGTAAATACGGCTTTATTAGTATCGTAGAAGCCGGCTCAACCGAATGATCACGAGTGCAGGGCTTAGCCACTCCGTCGTGTTGAAGAGCTCGCGACCTATTACAAGCGTCCACGACGCACCGTAACAATGCGGCGCAGTCATCGCGCTAAACTTCTTATGATGCAGATTTCTACAGTATTGAGGGAACCAAATGCAAATAGCATTACCCGCCCATTGATGCGGTATTGAACTTACATGTGTGAGACCATATTCTTTCCGTGATATATTTTGGAACTACGCATGATGTATTACTCATATCGCAACAAACAACGTCTTGACCTGGCCAACCAGTACAAATACAAGTAGCAAGCTAGTCCAGTACATAGACAGAAATTGCAATATGTAAGACTTTATAGTCGTTGGTGTCCTTATCAATGCAAGCTTAGTTGAGATTTGAAACTACTTGCGATCTGACAGCAACGTCATAATTGGTTGTTTCGGCACCGAATGGCTACGTGATGTCTTCGAGAATCTCTCTGGGTGCTAAGAAGGGAATTCGAACGGGGGGATGTTTGGTCTGCAGTTTTGACAGTGGCCCCAGACGTTGTTGGTAAGTCGTTTGGACGTTGAAAAGACAACGTGGCCAAAACACTCATGGAACAAATCGAGGACGAGAGACACAACCACTAAAATATGACTGTAGAGACTTGCGCGGAGAAATGTTGCTCGAAGACCTCTTCTCTGCTTATATGTCCGCGTACTCTTACTGATAGTATCTGCTACGCCACATCTATCCATGTGCAGCCTCTTGGTGCGATTATAATTATATGCATTCACTGTCTTCTCAAGTTGGCTCGCACCATTTTGTTTTCTTTATCTATCCGTTTGCTGCGGACATCGAAATGCCAATCACGAAAGGACTTCTCCAGGAGAATGGCTCTGGGTGGTGCGCACGTCTCGCTCGAGTAACGACCATCGTGACGGCACAGAGACGATAACGGGCAGCTCGTCAGTGGTTCGCATCGGGACGAGATAGTCCATCTGGCAGGGTTGCATCTTGTCGGCGATAAGGCTGCTGACACGTTCGTTGTCGATGTGCCTTGGCGAACGGGTGGAACGGCAACTACAAGAGGACGGAGTCTTGAGCTAGAATGCTGGTCAACATCGCACACACGTATCCCAATGAAGTTGTGCTGAACGATAGATCGAAGCGCACTCTGAGAAATCCAAAACAACACAAACCGAGGTGTCTTGGTAACAGTAGACATGATTGCTGAAGATCAATCATGCACTGAGTTTTCTTGTGCAGATAGCGTACTTGTGCCATTCACTTTGATCTCGTACTATCTTGTTGTTAGTTGCCTATCCTTGCTAATCAGTACGTAAGCTTTGAGAAAGCGCGTATATACTCGAGTTGCAAATGTGAAAGGCTAGCGGTCGTTTGCTCAAAAATAAGGTTGACTCTAATCTTCCAAGTCAGTAAACAATTTGCATGCATGATGAGAAACACAGTCAACTCTATCGCCTCTACTATAGCCATACCGTGGTTGGCTGGGTTGAACAAGTTTTCCGCTTCCATCGAAAATACTCCGACGCCCGCTGTCAGTTGGGAAGACTAGGGACACATTAAGCGCCTCATTATTCATGTTTTTGGCTGTATCGAGATAAGTTGTGGGGAATATGTCGATCTTTTAGCGCTACGTGTGAAGTCGTTTCGAGCCAAATTGCCAAGGTAATATATACTAAACTGTCTTCCCTCTTATGGATCATATCTTTGATTACCACTGACAGCGGTGAGTCTGCATCAGGAGGTGTACATGTGTTGTGGATTCTGATTCGAATGTCTCGGGCGCTCCTTGCATTACATCTCGGAGTATACCAAATTTCACCTCCTTAACAGCGCGATAAGTTCATATCAGAAGTATATGTATATAAACTTCTGCCCACTTCCGACTGTTGTCTGTTCTGAACCAACACACTCTTCCCCATCTCGGCAAAATCTACCTTCGTTTCTATGCAGTTCTCCGCCATCCTAGTTCTACTGGCATACGCCACCACCGCCCAAGCAGCGATAACATGGACGCTCGCGAAAGCGACCAACCCCACCGCTGACCAGAGCGACGCCTACACCAAGATAGAAGCCGCTATGCGTCTTGCGGTGGCACGTTACTCGCGCTTGTCAACTGCCAGCAAAGTCATCCGCGTCGCCTACGCGCCAGGCGTACCAACTGCCGAAGCGAACTACAACGGTGATTTGCGCTTTGGGTCGAACAGGTCGTACATGAGCCAGCGTACGGCCATGCACGAGATTGCGCACACGTTGGGCATCGGACAGACTGCCGCGTTTGACCGGAAGTGCGCAGCAGGGGACTGGCGGACAGCGTTGCCGCTGCTAAAGAGTTGGGATGGACAGAGCGCCGTAATCAATTGCGGGGGCGGACATATCTGGCCGTATGGACTTAACTACGACACCGAGTGGAGCGAGATGAATGCGGATAGGCATGTGCAGCTCATTCAGGCGATGTTGAATGATGGCTTGTAAACCTTCGGTGATGGAGGATGGCATGAAGGGAGGAACAACATC
Organism: Dothidotthia symphoricarpi CBS 119687; assembly: GCF_010015815.1. Classification (NCBI taxonomy): domain Eukaryota; kingdom Fungi; phylum Ascomycota; class Dothideomycetes; order Pleosporales; family Dothidotthiaceae; genus Dothidotthia; species Dothidotthia symphoricarpi. Next base: position 1,356,585 of record NW_022985017.1, on the reverse strand, counting down.
CGGTCGGAGGCTTCGCCGCAAGTGACTGCAGATCTTTACTCCCAAGAGTCCACAATGTCAGTTCGATGATCCTATCCCCGCCATTACATTCTGTGTCCTACAAGTATCTGTGAGGGTTTTTCTTTTCGCTATTCGCCTTAAGTGGACTGGGATTGCTTCTGACGCTAGACGAAACACCTTACAACGTGGTCTACGAATACCTGCTGTTTCCTGCTTTGTAACTCTTGCGCATCGAACCACCTAAGCGCTTAACCAAATCTTGTGTGCATCCTGCTCTAATGCAATTTTTTGCAAGTGATCGAGTTTTCCTGTGCTTTCGGGACATGTGCGGTAGCCTCGACGTGTTACGATGTATGAGGAGCGCGAACTTTCTTAGCTGTAAAAGCACGCGCGCAGATAATTGGACGCATAGCCTTGAAAACACTGGAATGCGAATCTGGTGATAGTACAATCTTCAGAGCACCCTTTCGTTGACAAAGTCTTTTTTATGGTGGCGGTTTGGCTGACATCGAGTGTCTGGGCAGCGAGGTTGGCAAGGGCGGTTTGGAAGAGTCGGCTGCAACGCAGCTGCGAAACGACACACTTGCGATTATAATTCTTATCTTTATCAAATAGACAGCCAAGAATAGTCGTGAGAGCTTTTTGATTTTGCGATGCTCGGAACAGTCTTGTCGAGGCTGGGAATGAGTGCGGATCAGCGATGGAGCCGCGCACCCGAAGTTTCGCGAGACTGTCGGGGCCTCCCAAGCTTTCGGGCACGGACGCTCCCGACCCTACGGGCAATTGACTGACTGAGCGCAACAACAACCCCTCACCACCAATACGACAGCGTCGCTTTCGCAGATGCATGCTCACCAATCACCTCCTGACTTGTCGGCTTATACGTCAGTCCACTCCGCCTCGTCAAGATGACGTTGGCAGACCGACCTGGTAACGGGCAGTTCGATCGCACGATCCACAGTCTCGGGTTCGGAAAATACCAACAATCAGGGGCAATCAGGGTGATCTCGTCGATCTTCCAACTACGCATCATACGATCAACACTTACTTGTTTGTCTTCCGCAACATGATGGCAGACTCGAACGTTCCCCAGAGACGCCAGGAAGGGTCTGCCTTGGAGTGGTTCACCGGAACACTGATCATTTCAGCGCCCTTCGCCAATTCGTCTTTTCCAAGTCCTATACCAGACGACAAGATTGCTCGGTACTGACTCTTCAATAAAGTTGCTGGACTTCGCATCGCGTGTCATCCTTTCATTCGGCTAGATTTGGGCTATGAACGACAAGGAGTGAGTGTAACGGACGACTAGATAGGCCTCCACGGTGGCACAAACTCCGCTTTACCACACGTTTACCGAACACTATGATGTTCCGCGGAAATCTTCCCCTATATCCTGCTCACAAAAACGACCCATACCGATATCTTAACGGATTAGGGAGTTGTTTTTGCTTGAGTAGCCAATCGCAATGGTCTGTGAACCTGGGTACATTTTGGAAAACGTCAGCGAGATGACATAGCCATACACAGTAGTACCTGCGTCACAGGTAACTCCCGCGTTCATCAACGTCGATGTCAACAGACCTGAGAATAACCTCATGATGGAAAACACCACCACCAACTTTGTATGAAAAACGTCTAGGCCGTTTTGTCGGAAAGCGTTCTAGCAGGCATACCTCGCCTTCACAGAGCTACAACGTCAGATGATTGATCATACTTTCCACCCTGCGTAGAAGAGACTGGGAAGGATATGACAGCGAGCTGATGCGTTCAGTGGCAAGTCTTATGCCAGATTCCAGGTTACAGTTCGTGTTCGCCGGCCTTCTAGATGGGCACCCTATGAGTCGCGAACAGTAAAGCCGTAAGTTTCGCCGCCACTGACATCCTTGCACTTCCAACCTCCCTTTGCTTTGTCCTTACGGGACCATGTTCAATGATTCGCGTTCCCGCGTTTTCGTTCCCAGATTAGACTGTTACCTCGGCCGACGAGATGGCTCCGCGGAGAACGAAAATTGTCGCTGACTTTCATTCAAAGTCCTCAGCCATGCATTTCGAAAGTCTAGCCAGTGGACCTCAGCTTGTCCATAAAGATTGCATAGGAATGTCTTACGTTCAGGATGGACTTTTTATGTGTTGCGTCGCGCTCTGCAAGCGAGTCTGGTATTGCTAAACCGTTAGAACTTTCACGGGTACTTGCGCTGTCAGGGGCGGCATACAGGGGTAGGCGATCGTTTCCTGTCAATGACCCACGATTCAGAGACGACTTGCAATGCATCCACAACCGGTCATTTCCGCTACGCAAATAGTTAGTCTGCTCCACAAAGATGTCGCTCTGCCGCACTCTAAACAGTCTAGTCATTGGTCGCATAAGTTAAATCAAGGAAGGAGTCGAAAACTTCGGACTGAAACAGGATCTTGAACTGCTTATGTAAATGTGGCACCGGTACACACCTCGCAATTGTGGAACCAAGTCCGAGATGATGGGGAAAAGCCATGAGACATACTGCTATCAAAAGCCCATGACTATTACGGCGATGACGATATGCAATTCTAATCAGAGAAATTCGCGTATAAGACGGCTTGAAGCGCGCCATGAGCATATCTGTTGGTACAGGCATCAATACTCCAGTCTCAACTGATTTTCCCCCTTCTTTTCGCAATGCGTACTTCGTTGTATTTGGCGGCGCTTGCCGCTCCCACCACACTGGCTTTCCCTTGGATGAAGCCGGAAGGTCTTGACGCACTGATGAGCCATCCCGAAGCGCAAGCAGAAATCCGAAGGCGCCTCGAAGGACGTGAGCATGCTAAAGAAGAGCCTCGTCAGCTTGGGACGAGCTTGGTTCCAGGTGTTGTTCAGCTGCTTGGGGGGACCCTACAAGCTGTTCTGGACTCAACACTAGGGCTCATCCCCACGGACAAGTCTGTAAACGGATTGAAGAAGTTTCCTGAAGGTATGCTTTTGGCTACTTGACCAAACCAATAGGCCTTTGTCCTGACGATTGATTAGCAAACTATCCCTTCAAAGCACCCGGTTCCACCGATCAACGCGGTCCGTGTCCCGGCCTGAATACTCTCGCAAATCACGGTTACATACCCCGCAATGGCATTGCCACTGTTGGTCAAATCCAAGCCGGTACCGAACAGCTCTTCAACATGGGCGCGGACCTCAGCGCACTTCTCGCAGTTGGAGGTGCGGTGGATGGCGGTGATATTGTCTCCACCAAGATGAGCATAGGAGGACCAGATTCGCGCGTAGGCGTACTCAACGGCAAATTGAACAACGTGCTGGGAACACCATCTGGTATCGCTGGACACGGCAAATTCAATGAAGGTGATGCCTCTGCTACCCGCGAGGACTTCTACCTCAACGGAGACAACATCTCCTTCAAGCCCGAGTTGTTCAAACAGTTACATCAACAAGCCCTCGCAAAGGGTGATGGAACATACAGCGTTGCCGCCGTCAAAGAGCACTTCAAAAACCGATACGCAGCCTCCAAGGCGGCGAACTCGCAATTTTACTTCAACCTGCCCTCAGCGGGTGTGGTCATGGGCGCATACTACTTCATTCCCGGCTTCTTCTCGAACGGCACAATCGGCGACGGCGGCGTTGCGAACGAGGAATCCATCACCAGTTTCTACGGTGCGAAATCAACGAGCGGAACATGGGATGATCCTAATCGCACATACGTCCACGTTCCCGAGCGCATCCCTGAGAAAGGCTGGTATCGTCGCAAGACACCCATGACGATTGCCGAGGCTGTTGGTGGTATTCTCGACGTCTACCTATACGCAACCCCTGCGATGGGTGGCTCTGGCGCTGACCAGTCATGGGTTGTTGGGCCTGCCAATATTCCTAACAATCCCCAGGCGCTGAGTTGTTTCCTGTACAACGCAGTCTATGCGAACTTCCCATCCGAGTTGTTCAACACTGTTTCTTTGGCGTTGATCGTGGCAAACTTCGTAAGCGATAAGTTGGCACCAGGGTACAAGGCATTGGGGTGCCAAATCAATTTCCCTGATGCAAGCGGATCCAACTCAGACAAGTACAACCAGTGGGCGAAAACGTATGTTGGTGATGCGAAGACAAAAGCCGTCGGGAGTGGGTGGTACAAAAAATGATTGGGATAGTGTACAAGCAATTGGGTTGGGATAGATCTAGATAATACAACATTCACAGAGTCAGCTATCCCTTATAAGAGATTGCTAGATGCTCCATAAGGAGAAAGTCGCTCACTGAAGAATAACTACATATGTTTCTACTCTAGGTCGAATACAAGGTAAGGAGGTGAACAGAGCATTCTGTGAATTCGTTAGCGTAGGGAAACTACTAAAATACATGTAACTATTCGAATGGTCATTATCTACCAACTAATAAACACACACCTATAACGGCCAAAGATTCTCCGCGCAGACAACATGTACTTCCCTTATCCATTCTCTAGAGACGATACACAAGCCCCGTATCAGCTCGTACTTCATCCCTACAAAAGGCCTCCCAGCCTTGTTCCCACTCCTCCATTCCCTCGCCCCATTGGAGTCTCAGGCCTTTGACCTTCCCTTTGAATTCATCGAATGCTGTACTGAATTCTTCGAAGTACTTTTCGCCTCCGACCTCAATGCCCTTCTCCCGTAGCAGCGACGCATTGACAATGTTGAGGGCACCGATGTTGGCAGATCTGCTAGCTATCGCCTCTGGGTCTTGAATCATAACTTCTCCTCCAACGGTGATGAGGGTAAAGGGGACGGAATTTGAACACAAGCAAGATTTCCACAGAACGTTTGCGTCTTTTCGGGCGCCGAAGTCGAAGAGCAGTGTGCGGCGGGCATCGGACTGGTCTATGTCTGCGGAGGTGCTTTCGAAATCCGAGTTCAGTACGGCTTTGTTGTAGAGACCACTCTGTAAGATTTGAGACACTGACGCAGGTGACGCAACACCAATGATCGTCTTAGGTTGGTGTTCTTTGGGGCGGTGGTGGCGAAGACTGTACGCGAATGACATTCCAGTCTTGCCAGAAGCATTGAGGATTACGATAGTGGCTCCCCGCAGATCTGCATCTGCAGTGCTCCATTCGCCTTGGGCACTAGGATGGATTCTGTTTCCTTCTTCCCAGGCGAATCCGTACATATTTAGATTGTAGGATGTTCCGAAGAGCACTTGCATGAGGGCATCCCAGCCCAGGGAGTCGACACTCTTGACTTTCTCGAGCTCAGATAGCGAGGCGCAAACTTGATATCTGTTGTAAATTTTCAAGAGATGCTGTCGATGCTTGTTCTTGATGATAATATGATCCTGGATTTGCTCGCCTTCATGTTCGGCAAAGCTAACACATACGTCTTCTACTCCAGTGCTGACAGGAAGATATCCGAATACAGTCTGTCCAGAAGAGATCTCAGGAACAGTGGACTCAGTGATCTCCGCGTAGCCCCAGGCGGCAATGCGACCAAACGCCTCGCCATCGTTGTATGGCTCCGGTATATTTCGAGGTAGAGGGTATACGTCGTACCAGCCCATCAGATGACCCAGACGAGCATAAGTAAGATTGTTAGTCGTGAGACCAAGCATCCTGGGCCGGAGGCGAATGGATGATGGGGCAAGCGGAGTTGGAGGTTCATTTTTGCGGGTGACGAGACGATGTTTCGAATAGTTAGCCTTGTCCAGTATGTGGATGGTGGGCGACAGTGTAGCCATGGTGTTCGACGAGATTGGATGACACCTCGGTGCGGGGATCCGAAGAAGCCATATGCATACAAAAGAGGAACCGTTTGTAGTATCACGGCCACGAGGCTCTTTGCAAGCATGTAAGGCCTCCTTTGCGTCTGACTAAGATCCCGCCTTTCCCCACTTGCCAAGGAAATCGATCAGCTTATCGTTCCCGTCTATGAGTCAGCTACCAATCGTTCATTATCGTCATACTTCAACTAAGGATGTTCATTCTCTGATGATTGGTAATGGATTCAAGGGATGCATCATGAACCTCATCACGCGCCACGAGGACCTGGATAAGAGGATGAGCTAGAACTACATGGGAGAAACATTATTCTAATTGTACATTACATTAAAGAGAGTACGTCGTTACTCTGCTGACCGCGCTCTCGACGTGTGGTCCACCTCAGCAGGCATCGTTAGGAATCTTGAAGCTGTCCAAACGGCCAGTGACTTGGTACCTTGCTCCTTCACCCAAGCCTCTCTTTGCGAAGGCAGTCCAGAGCGGGCAGGCATTGGCACCACCCGTGAGAAGCCAGTCAGCGTCGATAATAGCATCACGTGCCTGAACGAAGTTGGGGTTGCAAGGCTGGAGGCTCATGCCATCCATGACAATTTTCATCGCCAGGTAACGCCCATCAGTTGGGACATCGTTCTCGTCAAAGTCTGGTTTGGGGCCGTCGTTCTTTCCGTGCTTATCAATCAAGTTCCAAAGCACTTCGTAGAGCATAGACGCCCAGATACCGCCGATGGGGTGAACCCTGGAGTACAACTCGACGCTTTGGTAAGTCTGAGGGTTGGTGGTCATGCTGGTAGAGTAGAGGTAGTTCCTGATACCAGCTGGGTTACCGCTCACCCATGCACCCAGGGCGTAATCAGTCTTGCGGGTGTCACTCTTCTTGAGACGGATCGCAGTGGCGTAAAAGTCACTCCAGCCTTCACCCATACCACCAGATTCGAGCATGCTCAAGCAGCCTGAGTTCTTTGGCCCACCGGTGAGACGGTTGGACAGCCCGTGTGTGTACTCATGAATGACAACACCAGCTTCGAAAGAGCAGTCTCGGACAGGCACAGTGCTGGTCCAGATGTACATCCTCATGCGAGCAGCCTGACCATCAGGGGGGGTTGCAAAGTTGGCGTTGTTGACGCCTGAGCCGTCCTGTGCGTTCAGGTAGACAAAGTCGTTACCAACACCACCTCCGCCGTTGTTGTTGATTTCAAAGTTGCCTGCTTGCTCGTTGAATCCTAGTGTGTGAAGGAGATCATGGTACGTGTTTCCGGTGTAGAACAGCTGAGTAACCGAGGCATTTGCGTACTTATGGTAGTCCGTCTCGTTCAGCGAGTATGGGTAGTGAAACTTGAGATCCCGAGCGACTGGGCGAGGCAGGCTAAGGAGGTCGGTCTGCTTGTTCTCCCAGTTGGTTTGGGCCGCTGCGTTATTACCACGGGTGGTCTTGAACCAATCGGTGCCATCTGAATTCCAGCCAAATTCACTGGCACTGGAGTCGAAAGGGTCTTCGACGTAGACACGTTGTCCTTCAGTAGGGTCGTTGATACCCCATGGGCTGATGTTTGTTAGTGGAGAGTTCATCTTAGACAAGCTTTGCACAGATACTTACTAAACTTGATAGCTATCGTCTGCGGCATAGTCAACGACAGCGTGTACCTCTTTTCCACTCGTAGCATCAACGTATGTCAGGAGCCAATTGCTTGCGATGTCCGTCTCGATTCGCCAAGTAAGCTTGAGACTTCCATCCGCAGCCTGAACGTACACCAGTCGTGCCTCGGGTTCGTTCAAACTTCCAGTAGTTTGCTTGATAGCGAAGGTGTCTGCCTCGGCTTTAGGCTCAGCAGTTGCGGAACCAGCGGAGATCGGAAGCTGTAGGATGTTTACAGCCGACTTGAGGGCGTCGGCTGGATCGGTAGTATCCCGCTTGCCAACTGTAGGTAGTGAAGGGATGTCGCCTTTGAAGAACGAGTTACCAAAGGAGAACACCTTTCCATTCCGACCAATCTGATCATGGTCAGCTATCGTGATCATTTGTGCATGAAGAAAAGACATATAAGCTTACGTTAACATTGAAATCAGCGTTATCAATGTCAAGTCCATTGGCGGTTTGCTTGAAGTAATAGTGAGCGACGCCGTTGGTACCAACATAATGGTCATTGACGAGACGGAACGTGGCACCAGGAGCTGTAGTCTGGACCAGTTCTGTGGCAGTTTCCTCCGCAGTTGCGCGTGCCCTTAGTGTAGGAATAGTGGGATCCAAGTCAACCTCCGTGGCATTCTTGTATTCGGTCTTGACGACCATACGGAAGGCATCCAAATCAACACCTCGTCGACTGAGCGTGCGGGAGACCTGGGATGCGGGATGGGCATGGACTCCCTTGATGGTAGCCAAAGAGGCCAGAGTGGCGAGGAGAGCGGATCGCATGGTGAAAGAGGCAAATGATGAACCGAAGGAAGAACGAATGTCTGGGGTTGATTGAACACAAGTGATCCTTTACTTAGTACTTATACATGATGGTTTACTGTCTGGCATGATCCCAACCAGTCTTTATTTTCGGAAATTGGCCCTGTATTCCTACGGATCTGGAGTCACGGCTGGCGGCATGATCTCGCAAGCTATTGCTCACTGTAGTCCATACCTCGTGAATGGCACGTCCAGGGCTCCGATATGGCAGTCGTTCACGCTATGTGCATACAACCCCCTGCACCGGAGGCTTGGCAACTTGTTGGATTAGGCAAGTCATGTTGGCCAACCCGGCTCCAAGAGCTTGGCCACTATATGTAGCGCATCGATCGCGTTGTGATAACCGTTGACCTTCTGTATGGGGTCCAGGTCAGATAGCATACCGTTGTCGAGTTGATGATCAACAGGGGGTGGTAAAAGCATCTGACGCGCCTGGCCCCTGTGGACGTTCGAGTGAATGTCATTACTGTTCTGAACGTCAGTCTAGAGGTATGTTTTGTGTCGATTGCTGGAGAACGCATATGCATGTCACTCGCGATCGCAAACACGTTACAAGTCGAATTTGCAGGTTGTTGTGAAAACTACTGCAGGTACCCGTTTGCTGTACAAGCTGCAGGGCGCAACGCGAGTGAACTTTGTAAACATTGATACATCTCGCCATCATCGACGCGTCGCGGGTGCGGGGCAGATCGGCGCGGCTGATTGCTCTGACCACCTGCCTATTCTGTGCTAGTCAGTACACATCCTGCGATCCGCTCCGAGGGCCGCAATTACATCTACACGAGCTCGAAATTTTGACCCCAAGGATTCCAGGCTGCTGGTGGACGAGATGGCATGTAGCGTGGCACAATTAAACTCCACGTCTATTGTCATTGACATCTCAGGGACGGCAGATAGGTGGGGGCTGGGCCTCTGTCAAGTATATACGCTCCGACTCCCCAAGACGTGTGCCCCGGTGGTTTTTTTTTGTCGCTGACACAAAGTCGTCTTGTCTTGATCACCTGTCTACAAAGTTCTTACCGGTGACATTATGTAATGTTCCAGCCATCCAAATTACTATGGGCATATAGCTCAGCCTTATGCCTCGATTACTTGTTCAATGAACCATTTCAACCATCAAACTATCGTTCTTCTGAAGTTCTGTTCAACACTCTCTTGTTGAAAGGACCTTCAAACCCTCTGCAACTTTTGTCTACTTATTCCCAAGATAGTGCTAGCTCGTAGACATGCAAAATCTTCATGCCTTTGCATCACACACCTAGTTCGATGTTATCTCAAGTCTTGGTTGCTTTTCGCCTCATTGTCGTGGCAGTCATTTAGGTATCTTTACGATGAAGCGGTTCATTGTTATCATCGCCGCGGCGTTCACTTCTACGTCGAAGATAATTGTGCACAGAGCAAAAGAAGTATGAACCAAAGATTTCAGTAGAACACTCGCAGGTAAAGGCTTGGCCATGACATATTTAACAACTACTCTGTCGACAATCTGTAGGTGAGACGAGGCATATCTATCAACCTGTGTAAAGCGAGGGCTCTAGATCTTATACAACTATGTAACACCTTTTTTGGGTAAGATATATCATTTACTATTCATATTGCTCTACTCGGTCCAGGATATATGACTCGCTCGCTCAGGACGTTCCTCACTCAAATCTCATGCTCAACCCCCTGTTCTGACTTCTGCCCGTACCCATTTGTCTGAATTCAGTGCTAATCGACCACCCACTTACGCACCGTTGCCGTTGTAGGCAAAGAGGTTGGGGCTTCCGTTGAGAGTGCCAGTGATACGACCCGTGGTAGCAAGAGCCTTGATGCGGTTGGTAACGGCAGCGGGGGTGCTCAAGCCCTCGAGAGCCTGGAGGTAGACAGCAAGACCAACGATGTGGGGGCAAGCCATGGAAGTTCCACTGATGGTCGAGGTGGCAGTGGTGCTTCCAATCCAGGCAGAGGTGATGCCTACACCCGGGGCGAATAAATCAACGCCTGCGCCGTAGTTCGTGAAGGAAGCAGGGCGGAAGCTAGAGTCGGCGGCGGCCACGGTGATGGCGTTGGGGGCGTTGGCAGGAGACTGGCTGGACACGGGCAGAGGGTTGCCGTTTGCATCACCGTTTCCGGCAGCAACAACAGAGAGAACGCCCTGAGTGTAAGCGGCTTGGATGGCGTTGGTCCAGGTGGTAGATGCCTGGCCACCAAGAGAAAGGTTGATGGCCGAGCGAGCAGTACGGCTCTTGGAGGTGATATCGTTGACTGCCCAGTTGAAACCGGCCAGAATGACGGAAGTAGATCCTGACGAGCCGGTGAAGACCTTGACGGAGATCAAGTTTGTCTATGTGATATTAGCATACTTTCGATATAACACAAATTCCTGGATGGAGGAACGTACCCTCTTCGCAACTCCGTAGGTAGTACCGCCGATGGTTCCAGAAACGTGAGTACCGTGACCAAGGGTGTCAGTGTGTTCTCCACCAGCAGCGTTGTAGCCAAGGGTAGCCCGTCCACCGAACTGAGTGTGGGCGATGTTGATACCGCTGTCGACAATGTAGGCATAGGTACCCTCACCAGCAGTGGTGTCGTAGATGTAGCTGGTGGATGAGCCAGTGCGGTGAGAAATGGCTCCCAGGCCCCAGGTGGCACCGGTCTGGGTGGTCAAAGCCTTCTTCTCGAGCTTGGCGTCGGCCTGCTCGTACCAAAGGTAGGCGATTGTGTCAGGCTCAACGAGAGCAACCTGTGATCGTCATGATTAAATATTGTTCGTTGGATGTACCCATAATCGGGGTGTTTGCTTACATCAGGGCTAGCTTTGATTTCGGCTATGGTCGCATCGTCAAATTCTCCGGCGTATGCCTTCCAGTCCTTGATTGCGTAGGTCTTCTCGACACCGACAGTGTCGCGCTTGGCGAAACTTCGCTTGTGGACATCGGATACCCAGTTGAGATGGGACTCAACACCGTTGGCATCGACACCTGGCTTCAAAGTGATGATGTACTTCCCCTCGATGATATCATCTCTTCTTGTGATAGGAGCTGGGGCAGCCAAAACAGCTGGGAGCAAGGCTCCGATGTAGAGGGCGAGGCGGCGAACGTTGATCATTGTGAAGAATGCAGAGAGTGAGCGAGAGAGTGAGCGAGGGATGAGACAAGAAGCTGAAGACTGATACTTGGATGATGTTCCAAAGGTTGGTTGGGGGCATGGTTTATATATGGCATCTCGTGTACTCAATCTCTATCACCACCTGCTTAGAGAATGATGCTCCACAGACTTGAGGATTGCTTTGACAATCCTCCACGCTGATCAACCTCTCAAAGAAGAAGGTAGATTCCAAACACCTATTTCCGACTCCAATCGCGTCTTCAGTAGCCAGTGGCGGAGCTGGCTCCACTCATGCGTATATTGCGTTAGTCTAAAATCTGGCGGGGCTTAGTCTCCAAAGGCCGTGGCGCGATTTCCAAGACAAAAGGAATGGCAGCTTTTCCGTATCGTCAGTATAGCTGCTATTGCGTCAGGTGGTGTTGAGTATGGGGACAAGGATGGCTAAGCTAACACCTGCCGTGTTGGGACATATGGCTAATTTAAAAGTATGGGGCCTCCACAATGCCAGGACCAAGCGCCGGGACAAGGCCATAGAAGAAGAAGGAACAAGACATTATAAGGTTTGATGCAAGTCCCATATAAGTTAGTGAACTCTCATCTTCTGTTAGGGCTATGGACCGGAAGATTATGTGCATGGCCGGCGATGCTATAGCGTACTTGAAGATTTCGTGTATTCAGTCGTTGACGTCGTGAGCCATATCGCTCAAAGACGACCAGACAGATACCTTGGTGGACTGGGGCTGATTGCGTAAACAACCAGCAATATCTGCCGTATCTTCAGTCCAGCTTGATCCTCTGGTCGCTGGGATACCAACACTATTCTTAGCTTGCGGACTATAACAATCTGCAAGTTATTGTCTGCACTCTCCTTGTTCGTAAGATAACTATCTTGGTTATGATCTGCATCGGCAGCCAACCAGTTTGTATGGTGATATCCGCACGCGCTGGGACAGCAAATCAGGTAAATCGGATTGCTTGGTATGCTGACAAGCCAAGCTTCTTCAACCTTTTCTAATCGGACGCCAGTATAATCACAGGATGCGGCGGCTGTTTGCCAGCGTATTTTTATTGAGTGGGTAAACCATCTTTCTGCATTGTCTTGGAATTGCTCGAGTCTTCAAGCAATGTTACCTCTCACACTCGGACTCTAGTGTGTAGGTGTCTTTGTCGAAAAACCTTTGCGACATTCCTAATGTAGGTAGACTTGTCCTGCCAAGACGGACGGTGTCAAGCGTCAAACATGGCTTCTACACGCACCTGGATTTCAACGGCGGAGATGCCAAGCATATCGCCTCTGGAAGTGCCGGGGCCCGTTTCTCATGGTGTCTGTTATCATCCAGGGCCTCTAGCCTGTAGTCGACTTATCATAATGATCTGCGTCATATCAGTCTCATGTCGGTAGACGCCACTGTCAGCATAGCAAAAAGACTAGTCTGAACTCTTCCACGCGACCCGCCTCGTCATACAAAAATGTTTGTCTCCTACTTGAACATGGCACGCAAGAGCTTGGTAGACTTTGACAGCTTCTGGTTAGCAAGCTTTCGGCAAGGGGGGCGCCTGAGCGAGGGAAACTAGTGCCAAGCGCGATGCTGTGCAGCGAACAGACGGATTAGCCAGGGTAAATGCTGGCGTTATGAACCGTACGTGGCGTATACTAGGCTACGCGGTTCGTATCGTTGCCGCATTCGTGGGTTCCCGAGCGGAGAAGATGGGAAGCGACCAGCAGAGGCCCCACCTCACATCTCAGCGGCCCGATTGCGACGTGATGATATTTGATTTCTAGCAGATCATGTTTGCAACTGCTCGAGAGTTGCGCGACATCAGCGGGGCTGTAGGTGCTGCTCTCAAAGAAAGAGGCGAGGTGAATGCCAAGTGCTTACCTAGCGGAATTAGTCGGAAGTGGCGTAATTGGCAGGGGTAGTTCCTGACCCGCGGCAATCGAGATGTCGAAATCCTCCGTATCGGAACCTTCGCAGTGGCATGTTCATTCAATCTAAACACGGGGGAATGGTGCCCGAGATCTCTTGCACGTGTTGTGTTGATGCATCAACATCTACTTGGACTGTAGCGTCCTAGACTTCAACCTCCCGCGCCAATCACGAATGCATTGGAGGCCAAGGCATTTTTCTACTTGCGTGAGGACCAAAATGATATGTAAGGCACTCACGTCTATAATTACGTCGATGGCATACTCCCGCAACACTCAATACCTTGGAGAAGCAATGCGACGTAAGCTAAAGCGATCATGAGCTTGGTTAGCATGTTGCTCTTAGGGATTGATAGGCAGAGTTGGAATACTTGGAGTCTGCATGGGCCTAGACCGGCTATGAGAACGTGAAAGGACATAAGAAGGGAGTCCTGACAATCAGACGGTCAACAATGAAGCTCTGTATGTGAGATGTACATCTCAAGCTGTAATGCTTGCCAAGGGCGGTTTCGTCTGGGAAGATGGCATCGACAAAACAACACATTGATCTAGTTTTCAAATCGAGGCAGACTTATGCCGTTGGATCAGTCACATTCTGGTCGTTTATTCGTTGCTTCAGCATGATCGAGCTGAGATGAAGATTTAGGATTTCAACGAATCAGATGAAGATGACAAATCCGAGACAAACCCCGACGACTGTCATCATTGGATTTTAGCAACCCAACCCCGTCCTCCTTTCCTACTTTCGACATGGAAACGCTTACGAACCCTGTCGCGACTACTAAGAGAAAGTTGGCCTGTACGAGTTGCAGACACCGGAAGAAACGATGTGACGTGAGCTGCCCCGCGCTATGATAGAGTTGTTGGAGCCATTTGCGTATCAGCTCGTCTGGCCTCTACTCAGGCTGCACAGCAAGTTCGACATGTCGTCGACTATTCAGTAAAAGCAATATCGACGATAGCTTGTAACCTGAATAACCTCATTCTATGCCACCTCGTCACGGATTGGACGCGGCTAACATACTCTAGGGAGAGCGGCCTTCGTGTTCGCTGTGCCTGAGATGGGGCATACTCTGTGGATACACTGTGCCAGCCTCGAGCCGCCTCGAGTCCGTATCCTTCGCTCCATTCCCCGTCCCCTTTTTACCAACTTCATCTACTCTGCTCCGAGATTTCCAAGAACAAGCTGCCCCGGAATCTTTCCAGTTTCTAGGAGTAGACTTGGACACCTCGACCGACTTCAGCACAGTCACAGAACAACAGCTCGGCTATTCATTACCCATTTCTGACTTGAGCTCTTTTCCTGCCGATCTTGGTGTAGGCCTCGAGGGCGATGCACCGTCGTATATCATTCTTCCCACAGATGACGTCTTGATCGAACTAATCGACTTGTTTTTTGACCACATCTATCACATCCTCCCTTGTTTTCACAAGAGAAGCTTCATGACGAAGATACGAGAAGGTAGCCTCCAGGCTGAGTCGCCGATGTTACTCAGTGCGATGTGCGCCATTGTCGCTCGGCGTCACCACGATGCTTCTGTCAGGAGCTGGCAGAATGAATGGTATGAGTTTGCGAGACGCGAATATAACGATACTACGAGGCTTCCGAGTCACTCGCTACGTGGACTCCAGGCTGCTGTATGTATCATGATCCACGCGTATACTATTGGGGACTTCTCCACTGCCTGGCTCGTTCTTGGCAAGGCGTGGAGGCAGATATGTGCCCTTGGATTTAATCGATTAGATGCGGACGATTGGAAGCCATACGGACTGCCTGATAGTAGGCCACAAACCGACGTCGAGAAAGAAGAGCTCAGGAGAACACTCTGGCTGCACTTTGTCATGGACAGAAACCACAGCTGGCCTACAGGCTGGCCGCATGCGATTGACGAGCGACAGTTCATGGTCGCCATTCCTGTATCTGAGAATATATTCCAGGCAATGAGTCCAGTTGTAAGTAGTCAAACCTGTAATTATGACAAACCTGCTATGTCAATATATACATCAGTACACTACAATGACACCGTGTAGGTATCATATGGCGACAACGCTAAGCCAACCCCATTCACACGAAGGCTGAACATACTTCTTCTCTCGCAGCCTACTCCCTCCCATTCCAGCAACGTCTTCCACTATCTGGTACTCTCCCACGTCCTTTTAGGTCGCGTAACGGAAACAATTCACTCTCTTCACGATTCTCCAGGGTCGTCTGAATATGCCGAAGAATGTGATGGGCTTGCCTCTTCCATTGCCATATTCCGACTCAGTCTTCCTCGGACCATGACGTCCTTATTTGAAGCGCCCGCAGAAGAACGCGGCCAGATCATTTGGCTCGGGATGAGTGTGAACACAACGTCGATACTTTTGCACTACTGGTCCGCAGGATACCTTGACGAAGATGCAGCCAACGAGCAGTTTTCCCGTGCCGTGATCGCGGCAAAGAATACGGTCCAAATAGTAAAGGACGCGTCTTCCATCTCCACAGAACTTCTGCTGTCGGCGCATGTTGCTGCGTCACTATACATCGCAGCATGTGTCCTCATCATACAATGGCGCATGACGAACAATGACAACCTCAAAGATGACATTGATACTATCGGTCTTGTCTTCGATCGGTTCAGCGAAGTCTTTACGTTCATTGGTCTCAAATTCAAGATTGGTCTCGAACACGACCTCCAGAAAGATATGGAGAACATTGTCGAGTTGAGGACCAAGGGACTTAAAGGGCTGTTAGCTGACTGTAGCAAGTGGACGAATGTTCAAGAGACTCTTGATGCTAGAGGCATACAGGTGAACATCACATGAAGTAGCGAATGGAGCCTGGATAAGACAACCAAGATGAGGTCATCAGACTAGCCATCGCAAAGAATAAAACCAACCTATATTCCATATCCCATGACCCTTCGACAACACACAACCCCCTAATCTAAGCCAGGTATCGCCCCCCCGTCGAACTGGCAATCGTTCCGTCCGCAAACCAATCCCTCATAAGCCATCCAAACGTCTCCGCCAAATCCCCGGGCTGTCCCAATTCCCCTGTCAACCCAGCTTCCTTCTTTAACTGCTCCAAACCCCCCGGTCCCAGCTTCTCGACATAGCCTTGTAGTAACTCCGTCTGCACCGCCCCCGGCTCGACCATATTGACTCTCACAGGCCTGAGGTCGACGGCTAGCCCCCTCGCCAGTGCTTCGATTGCGCCGCCCCACCCCGCGCCAACACTCCATCCGGGCATCGGTTTGTGCGTGTTCGTCCCACCAGTCAATGTAAACGACGATTGATACTCATTAGCCACGTACATGTCTGGATGGAGCGCGAGCAGTTTCGCGATAGCAAGAGGCGCCAAGTAGCGCACGCGGAATCCATCGATAACTTCCCCCGCGTTTGTAGTGCGGATGTTGGGTATCTGAGTGAAAGCGTCGCCGGCCGTGAAGGCGATGTGATTGATTTTCTCCTGCCCGCCATGCGTGACTTTGTCAAAGAAGGCTTTCAGCCCGGTGTCGAGGTTCGCTGTGTCGAAGAGGTCGAGTGCGTGGCCTGAGACGGTTCCGGGAGCGAGCGAAGGGTAGTAGGTACGCATAAGGGCTACCTTGTCGTCGACTTTGGGTTGTCGTGAGCCCGAGATGATGACGGTCGCACCGTTTGAAAGCGCCATGTTCGCGACGCCGAAGCCAATTCCAGATGTGCCACCGAAAACAACGACTCTTTTGTTTGCCAAACGGTTTGCGTGAGCCATTTCGATGAATGGGTTAGGAGATGTTCCGACAGTCTGTGAGTGGTATGGGAAAACAAGTCTGTAGAGCTAGACACCTGTGAATTCTTAAAGAAAATCTGTCGACACGAAAGAAAGACTCATCTTATACACCATCTCGTTCAGCCACAAAGGTAGGCGGTCCGCTGCGAAGATACCATTGGCGGAAATCATGTATTCGAGCCCGACACGCCGCCCCGTCTCCGCCGTTGTGTTGCACAAAATAGCTCGGTCTTTGTCGTCAATATTGATATAGCCGCGAGAAAGTATCTGTGTTGGTGACAGGCGGCGGGCGGCGAGCGGGCACGCTAATGCACGAGCGGTACACCATGGAGTCAAGCATTCCACATACGTGGAAACGGGACCTGATTTCATGGGACCCAAATTCAAGCGCGTGCAAGATCTAAGTTCGGTTTTATCACGATGTCAACATGATGCTATGACGTGCGTGACGCCGTTGCCCAACTCGTACTACATCAGCCAACACAGCAAGATATTATGTGCTCAGCGCTTTCTCTTGATCGCTACCAAGTTTCTTCACATGTGAAAGACTACGCTGTGTATCTTCATAATCGAATTTAAGATGCCCTCTACCTCACTTCATACTATTGGAGAGGATATGTTCCAATCAACGCGCTGCAGGAGTGGTTGAGCACTTTTGCATGATTAACTCTGCCAAGTCTCCGAAAGTTCTACCAAATGTCACACAAGTTCCATAATCACCAGAAGCGTAGATTGCGATGGTAACCAACTATGTGTGGTACGATCGGAGATCGAAGTAAAAATACTAGCAAAAGCAGGAAAAGCTCTGTCTACTCCCCGCTTCCTCAAAATCAACACCAAGATCTTGTACATGTTGCAGGCTGCGCTGAGTATCCTCGTGATCAAATCCTAGGTGTCCTCTCCTTACTTCGTAAACTTCTGTAGCAACAACTATTGCAGCCGAGAACAACTGAAGATGCTGGAGAAGTATTGCTCTAAACTCCATGGCTTCGAGTGTGTCTACGTGTGGAAGTACCGTAGTACCGACCCGAGGAGCAGGAATAGTGTTGAAGATTTGATACTCCGCATCTTTATAACCGAGCCTGGGTTGTGAAGCGATGGAAAGTTAGTAGTCTGAAAGCTGCTCCGAGAATTTTTAGCATGTGAGAGGGTTCGCATCGAATATGGAATATATGTTTCTCGCTTTACGGTGCAGTAGCTTTCTCTCTCACCAGCAAGTCATTTTGAACCGCGAGCGATAAAACTGTCTAATTCCAGACGTTGTATTTCAATTAACTAAGCCTGATTTACGATCCTGTTCTCGAATGGCTCACAGCAAAACTCTATCCCAGAGTGTGCCGGGATATCAAATTCTCTCGCAAAGTCGAGCAACACATACATTCTGCATAGCTCATTTCCACTTTGACCAGCTTTTATTCATAGCTGTGTGACGAACCAGCTAGGATCGATAATCTGCGCATCTTCTATCCACCAAACATATTTCTGGGGAGTAATGTAACTCGCCTATAGTTACATTATAATAGTACATAAATCCCCTCTAAAACGATTGTTCCTGCTATAATAGCGGTTAACTCGCTCTCCTAAATGTAGGCCTAGCAAACTAAGTCGACATGAAAACAACAACAACATTCAACATGTCAAAATCACCTCTTTTCAGCATATCACGACGAAAAATCCCTCCTATGCAGGTCCCTCTTGGGTGCGAGAGGAGCCGGCCAAACCTCTACACATACCCAGTCTGACTTTCACCCAAAGAGACCACACTCCCACACAACGCAGCGCAGCCGCCCACTCAACACATCTCATCCCACAGACAACCAGCCCTCATATATGCCCTAGAGAACTCGGTTCCAACCACAATTCATTACAACCCCACAGCACCCCCATCTCCTCGCCCCACTTCCCCATCCTGCGGTCCCACACTCCCTTTCCCCACCTGATCCCCCATGCATATCCACAGCACACGCCCCCGACGTCTCACACAGTGCCAATCCACTACATACAAGATTCCCACCCATCGACCATACATCGCTACCTACTACTCGGCGTACTGTACTCGGCGCTCCTGGGTCGAGTACAACTATGCGTCTCTTTCAATATTCGCTGATGTGCCCACTCACACTATGCACCCAAGCGAAGGTGCTAAATGGACGGTTGTCCCATCCGCGCTGTCATCGCCCTACAAGTCTGCAAGCTGTGGTAGAGTACGGGGCGGATGCGAGGGCCATGCATGTGTGGTGTGGTGTGCGTTGTAGGGGCAGAGGTTGGGGATTACGGGGTAGATTGGTTGTTTGGAAGGGGAGTGGGGGGCGATGGCTAAAGTGACAGACAAGGTTCCAGACGGACGAAGCAACAAGCACAGTAAATGTAGGTAGGTAGGTAGGTAGGTAGCCAGAACATGAGGTTTCAGTTTGCAGCTTGACGTACTCGACACCTCCCCCAGGAAAAGAATCGTTGAAACACGTATAAGTTAGAGATGAGAATACATGACCCAACCAAAACAAATACATACATACACACATGACCCAAAACACCACCCAACCCAGTCCAACCCCAGTCCAACGCCCAATCAAAACCAAAGCGCAATGCAAGAACCACTAAACACACGCCCTCCCCCTCTCCCTCTCCCTTCCCCCAACTAACAACTTACAGCCTACTCTCCCCCCCAAAAACCCCCTCCCACCTCTCAGGCCACACACACCCCAACGCCTCCCAAATATGGCTAACATACTCTATCTTAACGCCCCTCTTAACCTCCTCGGGTAAATCCCGTCCATCCTTTCGATTCCCCTCCGGAAGCAGCACCCTCTCGACCCCCGCCCTCAACGCGCCGATAAGTTTCTCTTTGATGCCGCCCACAGGCAGCACGCGACCCCTGAGGCTGATCTCGCCCGTCATCGCAAGCGTAGGCGGCACGGGCTTACCGCTAAACAGACTGATCAGCGCGATAGTATGCGCAAGACCCGCGCTCGGACCGTCCTTCGGAATCGCACCACTAGGGCAATGAACATGAATACTGCGGTTCTTCATAATATCCTCGTCTTGAGTAGCAGCGAGGCCGAGTTCAAAAGCATGTGCTTTAACCCAGCTAAGCGCCACTTCGACGCTTTCTTTCAGCACAGCGCCCAGCTGGCCGGTGAGTTGTACGGGTCCCTTACCCGGCATATCCGCGATTTCAATGAAGAGGATGGAGCCCTGGCCGCCGGAGGAGTAAGCGACGAGACCCGTGATGACGCCGGGGCGGTTATGTTGTTCTGTGAGTTCGTCTGCGAAGCGCTCGATGCCTAGCGTTGCGTCGAGGTCTTCCATTGTGACGGTGGGGGTGTATGTCGCGAGGGTGTTTGTGTCTGTTGCCGTGGCGAATTCGACGGCTTTGGAGCGGCAGACGGAGCCGATTTCGCGCTCGAGGTTGCGCACGCCCGACTCGCGTGTGTAAGATGTGATGATTTTGTCGAGCACGTCGGTGGGGATGTCGAGGTTGTCGTGTTGCAGGCCGTTGGAGGTGATTTGCTTGGGGATGAGGTGGCGGGAGGCGATGTGGCGCTTCTCGAGCGTCGTGTAGCCCGAGAGCTGGATCGTCTCCATGCGGTCGAGGAGGGGCGCGGGGATGGTGTCGAGCGAGTTGGCCGTGGCGATGAAGAGGACCTTGGACAGGTCGATGGGGATGCTGACGTAGTGGTCTGTGAAGGTGTGGTTCTGCTCGGGGTCGAGGACTTCGAGCATGGCCGCGCTCGGGTCGCCGTTGTGGTTGGAGGTGCCGATCTTGTCGATTTCATCGAGCAGGATGACGGGGTTGGCGACACCAACCTTCTTCAGGGCGCCGACGACGAGCCCAGGCATGGCAGCGACATAGGTCCGGCGATGTCCACGGATCTCAGCCTCGTCGCGCACTCCACCCAGCGAGATGCGGTGGAACTTGCGGCCCAGCGCCGTGGCGACCGACTTGGCCAGCGACGTCTTTCCCGTCCCCGGCGGCCCAACAAGCAGCAGGATGGGCGACTTGTCCACCATGCGCTTCTGCTTCAGCAGCCGCCGCTCCTCGTCCGACTGCTCCCGCGCCGGCTTCTCCAGCGCCTCCTCGTTCTTGGCGTCAATCTCTCTCGCCTCGGCGGGGTTTTCGGTCAGGGCGCGGATCTGGTCGTCGATGGTGCGGTTGGCGTGCTCCTTCAGCTTCAGCACGGCCAGGTACTCGAGCAGGCGCTTCTTGATCTTGTCGAGCCCGTAGTGGTCGTCGTCGAGCTGCTTGCGCGCCTTGACGAGGGTGCCCGCGTCGAGCTGGTCGACGGTCAGCTTGGTCCACGGGATCTCGGCGAGGTTCTCGAGGTAGTTGCGGCAGACTTGGTACTCGGCCTGCGCCGGGTTCATCTTCTGTAGCCGCGTCAACTCCCTCTGAGCCACCTTATCAGCCTCAGGCGACAGCTGCGCGTCCTGCAGCCGCTTCTTCAGCTCGTCAATCTCGCTGGCCTCCTCCTCGCCGCCCTGCTGTCCGCCGCCAGGGAAGCCCGCGGGAAAGCCGCCCGGCAGACCGCCCCCCATCTTGGCCCGCTGCATGCGCCGCAGCTGTTCCAGGTCGACGCTGCCGGCGGGGACCTGCGTGGTGGTGACTGTGATGCGGGTGCTGCCCTGCATGTTTGTGATTTGCCTCTCAAGTATCTCAATAACGCGGTCGACGCGCTCCTTGGGGTCGACGGCGGCCAGCACGCGCAGCTTCTCCTCGTGCGAGCAGTCGACGACATTCGCCATGAAGTCGGCCAGGGCGCCGGCCTCGGTCAGGTCCTTGCGCGTGATGTACAGCTCCAGCCGGCGGGCGACAATGGGCGAGAGTGTGACGGTCGGAGCGCGCGGCAGGATGGCCGAGAGACGCACGAGGGCGAGCAGTTCGCGCGACAGCTGCTTGAGCCGGCTGAACTGCTGCTCGAGCTCGGGGTTGGCCATGTCGACTGCACGTGTTAGCCTGTGTCTGTCCGAGTAGATACGTCATGTGCACTCACTCAGCTCGTCCACGGCCGCCAACTCGCCCTCAAAGTACGGCCGCTCCTGCACCACATCCACAACCTGCACCCGCTCCAGCCCCTCGACCACCAGACTCAGCTCGCCCCGCCGCTGGCCCTGCACGCCGCTGACCTTGGCCACACAGGCATACCCAAACACGTCGTCCTTGGTCGCCAGCATCGGGTCGCTCTCGTACGCCCTGCCCTCCGCAGTCCGTGGATCCTGGCGCCCATCCTCAATCAGCAGCCTCGAGCACAGCGGCACACACGCCACCGTGATGGACGCATCTGGCCGCGCCGTCGGGCTGATGCTGTATATCTTCGCGAGGATGGCGGCAATGTCGGACCGGTTGTTGATGGGGATCTTGAGCGTTGTGCCGGGGAGGACGGCGAGGGGCGGCGGGAGCGGGATCAGTGGGAGCACTTTCGTGCTGGTTTTGCTGGGGCCTTTGCCCATGGTCGGTGATGGTGTGGGGGGAGATGCGAGGCGTGGTTGCTATGGCCGTGTCGTGTCGTGTCGTGCTACAGTGGCGCGAGATGCGGACTCCCGAGGAAGACGGGACGCGACGATAGGAGAGGGCGAGTCGTGATGCGATCACTACAAACTACGCAGTGACTACAGAAAACAGCGGAATGCAGAAAATCAGCAAGTGTATTGAAAGTATACGGTGGCGCGATATATGCTCAAGGGGCGATGATGCACTTCTAGAAGCTGCTGTCCCGTCCACTCGTTGTCGGCATCAATCCGCACGCACGTTCCAAGCCGAGGTTGGCAATCACACGCCCATCACCACATCTGATAAGCAACTCCGCATCTTCACCCCATCCTTCTGATCGGCTATGTACCTCCTCCACCCAACGCAGAGGGGCCATTGACCATCATCGTCCCCACCCTCTTCGTGTGGGTACAGCAATCGCATCTGGCATATGAAGATTTGTCACGGTTGTCGTGTTGCATGCACAATAACGTGGCCTGTGGGCCCTCTCTGCTTGCACATGTTGTTCTGTAACTTGAAGGGGACGATTGAGCAACTCATCAACCACCACTTATGCAGATTGTTGCTTGGATGGTGAAGATACGGTTAGGATTTTCTTCTTCGTCCAGTCTGTTGAGAACCAGGCTTACGCGTAACATGTCTTGATGAACCTTGCATGCATCGGAACACTGCTCGCTCCATTTGTTATCCGATCTCGTCCTTCCCTCGTTCTGATCCTCCAGCAACCCGACCTTTTGAAATAGAATGTACAGCACAGTATGACAAACGCGTCGAGTGGATAGAATCGGGTGGCTGTCCAACCAGCTCACCCCATAACAGGCGTGTTTCTTCCATGGCTCTGAGACATGCTGTATGGTGCCTGCGAGCGGTATCAGTATATGCCATCATGATCGTCGCTAGGAGAGATGACAAGACTTACCAACACCTTCTTCGCATTGCAGATACGCCATGCAAGGTTACGCACCGTGCCGTCCGCCTGAACAACCTCAGGCGCAAATTCAATGCCGAACCTGGGATCCATATTAGCACACTACCACCATCAACCAAGTAGGGTATTTACTCACATCTGATGTACCGCAAACACGACTCGCCTGGCAAACTTGCCGTCCCTCTCAACCAAGCTTCCGAACGACTCTTCCGCCGTCGAAGGCGCAATCTCGGGGTCGCGATCAAAACAGTTCTGGATGATTGGCAACAGCGCTTGTTCGACGGCGCGGTGAATCGTGCCGTTGGAATCCACTTCCACATCATCCTCATCAAACCTAGGGATGCGGATTTCGAAGGCCTGAGAAAGGGCCATGACATTGTGTTTGCCTCCATGGTGGTATCGGAACTCAAACACACCAGTGGTCCACCAAAGCTTGTCGCCGTGGAATTCAATCTCGCCAGTGTAGCAGTCGGCCTCTTCATCCATACCAGGGCTGGCAGGTAGAAGCTTGTCTGACACAAGGATACCATCCTCAGCACGTGTAGAGTCATATACACCCGGGTTAGTTGCTACCCAGCGCCCGTTCGAGCTGATGCCGGTCACCTCTCGAGACTGATTGTCAGTAACCATGTACAGCCCGATCCAGTCTTTCTTGCTATGATTGAGCGGTGCTTGCCAGCGAACCTTGATAGGAGCACCATACTCAAGGATGAGTGTCCTAAACTCGTTTGTACGCGTCGCTGGTGCTCTTGCCATTTCACCCTCGCGTCCGCCATTCTTTTGTCGTTCTGCCGTTGGTGGAGAGAGTGTGCCTTCAACCTCAAGCTTGAATTGACTGGAATCCAAGCCAGCAAGATCTGGCGAGAGACGTGTGATTGATATGCGTGCCGGATAAGATTTGAAGAGCGCGGTTGTGTCTTTCACAAATGTATCTACACCAGCAGCGAACTTGGGTCTTGCATGGTCCAGCAGATCATCGATGAACTCGACGGTCGAGTTGAAATAACCGTCTGCTGCTGACTGCCACTTGAGTACTGGGCTGGGAAGAGCCTGACGAACCGTCTTGCTGACACCAGAAACTTGACGGAGATTGCGTCCATACAAGGCTTTTGTATGAGGAATCTCGATGAACTGCAGAAACGCCAGACTGAGGATGTGGGCTGTCGCAACCAGAAAGAATATCGGTATGCTCCAAGTGATGAGAGCTACACCATAAATGCCAGCCAATCCAAGAACGCGCTCTGGGTTGTTGAGAAAGCGGTAGATACCAGAGTATGACAGGCTCCGTGACGGAGGATCGTAGAAGAAGTCACCGCAAAACCAACCAAACTCGCCAAGAGACTCATAACTACTTATAGCAGTCCAAAGCTGCAACGCGATCATGCTAACACCGAGCACATGTCTCAGAAGCGTAAGCCCGTAAAACCAATCAGCTGGTAGAGTGTACATCTTCCAAGCGGCCGCTGCGAAGCTTGCGTGACACATGATCGTACTTAGATGGTACAGATACTTCCATTGACGCCAAGCTTCTTCTTTGCTCTCACCGTACTTGATGAAATGTCGAGTCCAGTTCTTGGTCTTAGATTGTCGGTCTAATATGTAGCCCAGACCCAATGCATACCATAGTCGCCATACGAACGCGTTGATGAAAATCAAAGTACGTACCAGATGCGTGTTTGGGGTCAAAGTTGCCAAACACAACATGTAGAAGGAGAGAAGCACAGTGCTGATGTCGATCAAGCGATGGAAATCCGTGTTCTTGGCGCCGACGATGTGATGCATAGGGGCAGGCTGACGGACCGCATCGAATGACGATCCACGGGATGCAAAATCAACTTCGGACTGAGAATGATCTTGTCTCGGACGTTCTTGTTCATCCAGGTTACCAGAGTTGTGGCGCGTTCGGCGTGGTGGGGGCACATTGTAGATTGAGTCAATGTGAGGGTTCTCGACGAGGATCAGAAAGGCAAATTGTGCTGCGTGAGCGATGATAGAGATAAACAGGACTTTGTAGCTTGCCATCATCAGGGCAATGCCATAGTAACCGGCATATCCTACCGAGTACATGGGATCTAAACGCGATAAAAGATCAGTATTCATCGCACGTACAGTCCAGACGTCGGATGTACGTACGAGGAGCCATCTCAAAAACGCCGTCAAATGTTAGATTTTGATCAATGAGGTAGAAGAAGTCTCCCCAATACCAGGCATAATCTTTCACTACCCTGTGAGCGTCTAGCTTAACCCACAGATTGAAGAGAAAAAGTATTATGCCCGTCGTCCATCGTAACACCATCACCAGCCAGCTTTCCTGTGGGCGGTTGAAGCAGGCAATGGCGAAAAGGCAGTACGAGACAAAGTCACACATGAGGATGAGGTCTACAGCGCGTCTGAAGACAAGCCAGGTGTTATACTCTACCGGAGCATCCTCAAACTTGTAGTCCTTGGGAATTTTGGTCTCCATTTCTCGCTTGAGGAGGTTGTACAGGGTCGGGTGTGGGTTCTTGCCCATCTCAGGCTTCTCGAAGATGCGCGAGTGTCGCGCCCAGAGAACAAGGCTATTGTGTTTAGACTGGGCATCGAGCATCCAGCCGATACCTGCGTTGTAGGCAGCGCGCCAGAACAGGAAGATGCATGCGAATACAGGAACGCGGGCGCTTTTGGGCAGTACGTAGAGGGTGAAGATCAAGCCTGCGAGCACTGCGAGCACCGCGGCATCGGACAAGTTCTTGGGTTGCGAGGGCGAGAGAAGCTGCGAAACCATGTCGTGGGTGTGTGGCACGACAAACACTGTGTCCAGTCTGTCAGTAGTGGCATGTCATGAGGAGTGGTGCTTCTGGGTTTCATGGTGCTGGTGTTCAGTGCATTAGCCTTGCAGTATATAGGACATACCTGTACCATCTGGCGTCCTGCCGTATGTGCGCTTCTCCTTGCCTTCATTTTGGCTTGTATCTTCCTGGTTGTTCAGCTCCAACACCTTTTGCTTAGCATTGTCCGAATTGTGAGAGGGATCTTGTCTAGCTGATGAGCGCTCTCGTAGCCGGCTTCCATCGGCTTCTGTACTGCTGTCGACATCCGCCATATTGCAGAAACCCGAACGACAGACTGCAGTTGGTGTTGCGTGAAATTGAAGACGGATTTTTGGAAATTCTTGCAGCCGCAGTCAACACGTGTGCGTGTGTGCAGGCCTCTGCCGTGAGCTATCCCGCTGCTGGTATGGTGTGGACTGTGGGGGTCGTCCCGTGTGAGCCGCTACAGAGTTTCTCTTCTAGGCATACCACATACGCCAATTCAGATGAAATACAAGAACGTGAACACCGTGAGACAATGGGAGGGGCGTGGAGTGTTGAACTCCAGCAGCGTATTGATGTTGAACGTGGGTGAGCGGAAGAGTCTCGAACGGTGTTGCAGACTGATGGAATGCAGGCTAATTGGAATGACGGGCAAGTGTGGGGTTCTTAGCGCGAAGCGAACACAACCATGCAACTCCTGCATCTATTGGGATCTTCTCACAGCTGGAGATATCAACTGTAGATGCTGCTGTATTTTCGTTTACACTATCGAGAGTTCTCAATTGCCTATGAAGCGCTACGAAAGCCTTTGTTCGTTTGAAGATGTGTTGAACTCAGAAAAACATAAACCCGCAATGCCTGCAGGGTGATTCTGCATGCGAGCTTCCAATGCATCAAGCAAGGCCAATGAATGCACATGCGCCGGTTCAGACATCCGACCAACGACAGGCGACACTCAGACGACAGAGTCCCCCACCAAATTTATTCCCATGACCATCTCGACAGGCGTCTGATCTCATGATGATGTGTTCAGACAGAGTTTGACCTTCGCCTCCTCATTGGCAAACCTGTTCTACTCCATTCTGTGATTTGTCGTGGGACATTGAATCTCTCTTCACATTCGGATGTTAAATCTCTTTGCATGACAGCCAGCAATCCAGCGTCGGAGGATCGTCGCGCAGCTGACGAAGGCGAGATGCTGAGCTTGTCGGGTTGAGCTGAGAATATATCACCTTTGTTGGAGATGTGCGTAGGATCAGATTCGAATACCACAGCATCAGGGTCCAAAACTGAGTGCGAGAATTGCGAGTGTGCCGTGTTGGGAGGCACAGGAAGGAACATAATAGCATCCTCCGTGATCCGAGAAAGCGGAAGAGGACGATTGATGTTCTTGATAACTGCGACAAAGTCTTTTGCATTATCTAGATATGCGTCTGGGGCGAGGTCACCCATGAGTATGGTGACTTGGCTCGGCGTTTGGAAAGGAGTGTTGATCTCATCCGCCCATCCGTTCCAGCTGAGTTCTGTTGGCTCAGACTCCGTATAGGAGTATTGCGTCGGACTCGAAGCACAGTTAGTTACTGGAGACCGCATGTTCGTTGGAGTATACGCAAGAGCTCCCGCAATGTAGATGTTCGCTTTGCAAGTTTGAAGGCTATTGAGAAGTACGCTTTCATCCCGTTCTCGGTTTCTGATCTCTGCGCTCAATTCATAGTTGCTCTGTTGTAACTTCTTCCTCTTTTTTCTCGGTGGCGATGGGTTGTCGTTGAGGAGTCGCTCATTACGAGATTGCTTTTTGCGTAGCACCTGTAGATAGGCAGCGCATTTGCCTAGCCGGTTCTCGAGAAATCCTTTTTCGTGGAGAAGCTTGGGAAGATCCAACAGGGAGATATGGCAACTGTCGATAACGTATGGGTCTGTGATAGATATACCAGGAAAACGGCCCATGAGATGGGGTAGCGTGTGTGTTTCGAACTCCATGGCAAAAGCTGTGCAACGAAGACAAGATGATGTGAAACTGGGTTAAAAGTAGAAAAGCGAATACAGAGGTAATCATTGACGAGAGCGGTTACGTTCAAGCGTAGAATCTCAACTCTGTGATGCCCTTGTTATGGACGCGCAAGGATTGAACCTGTGGCGGGACGAGCTTCTCGGACAAGCTTGCCCAGACAATATCCTTGAACAAGGAATCACTAACGGCGGCATCTCAAGCCATATCGTTGATGGCGTTGCCCCATCTGGCAAAACGTCTTTCACATCCCTGCCTAAGGAAGGTGCCTCACTGCAGATGAATGGGTAACAAAGGGTGCCACATCACTTACACGGGTATTCACACAGCAATCACATTATCTGAAGGTCAGAGCATATCAGCCGTATGCCGTCATGTTTGAAAGCTGGTGTCCTGCGAGATTTCGAATCTAAGTTCAGGTATTTGGCACAACGTCGATTCATAACAGGCTTAACGAGGGGGATGTGTCTGTGAGCCACTAGAAGATCGTCAGATACATGGTGCTATTGTGCTGGACCACCAATAGGGAAAAGGTAAAGGGGGTCCAGGCTCGCTTGAACAAGTGTTCCCTTCCCTAGATTACCAAATTCAAACTGCCACTACTACCAGAATGGCAAAAGGATGAGCCACTGGATATAAGGGTTGTTATGCATACCTAGCCAAGGTCTTCAAGGTTATCTTCAGATGACGAGTAGTACGCTATGCCCGTGCTGATGTCAATAGGTAGTCGACGAAGTAGTGGTGGTGCTCCTTGCCAAGGCATGTGGCATCTTTCCAATAGAAGAGGTCAAGATTTATACACTCATGAGAATCGTTCTCAAAGAACTAATGCCGACCTGGAACAGAGTCGCTCACCAAAGGAGAGTTACGTACGTGACACAACCAGTTGTTTGGCCATCTTTGAGGGCAAACTTTATCGTGGCATCTGATAACCTCCGAGCTGGAGACAGTTCACGAAGGGCGTTGGAGGACGGATTGCGAGGCGTCTAAGCTGCAAGGGGAGCCTCTAATAAGGCCGGCTTCGCGAACGGTCATGTTGTAGATGGCCTTATAGTAGGGGCCGAGCTTCCAGCTGAACTTGCGCATGTAAAAGCCAGAAATTTGACTGTGGCTCTACGTTGTGCTGTGATGGTCGATCGCATTTTGGCGAGTTTCGCAAAACAGCCGTACGTACGCATGCAAGGGGTGCAACGAGCACTTCGGAACCGCAAAAGAGGCTTCAAAGCGTGTTAATTCCTATTGTCTTCGCGATGAGCGTTCATGTTTGGTAGAGTGGAAGAGTGGGAAGACTGCAGTAATGAGCGATCTGCATAAATTCCCATCCAGCACACTATCGCTCATCCCGCTACTCATCTCTCCCTCAAAGTCATCCGATGCTTGAGGAGTAAGTAGACGACTCCTCGTCTCCAATACTCCTCGCAAGCCGCGAAACTAACATCGTTGGTTGCATGCTGATGTTGGGACCGATCGGTTGCTCGGCGAGAACCCGCGCGCTACAACCCGTTACGGACAGATTATTTAGCGGAAGGTGCGCCCTGACATCCTGCAGAGTTCGAGTGTCCATGAGAGTGTCCATGAAGTGTCGAGAACCCCACATTTGGCCCACCTCCCGCTTAGTATCAGACCACTGCGACTAAAGCGATGTGTTGATTTTCATGTCCTTTCAACTGCATTGGATGATTTATTGCCCTGTTACGCCATCATTGCTGTGAGCCATTTGATCACTCCACAACCTACGTTCCCGAAATCTCTCAGCTTTCGGCTGGCAACGGCTGCGCGCAGCTTCATGACCACAAATTCAGCATGTTGCTGATCAGCTTACTAGCAGTGCCAAGACCAGGCCGTTCAAAGGGACTGCCCCTCATTACGCTCGTAGGACGTCATCGTTGAAAGATTACACAAAGATGCAAGCCGAGACAGCATGATTTTGCCACTTCTTGTGTGGGTTGAATGGACAATGGTAGAATACAGCCGTTGAGATAGGTTTGCGAGTCCAACGCACCGTCTCCAACCGTGAGAACCCCATGTGTCATGATTTGCTACCCGCACGGCAGCCGTGGAGACACCAAAGCTGCTCAAATATACGTCTGTAGCCACTAATAGCAGCGTGTGCTTATATACTTCCCGCACTAATCTGTCGGTTACGCCGTCATTGAATAGCCTAATAATTGACATTACGTGGTGTTTCTGCACTATATATATACTACGCGACCTTGGTAGAGCGTTTTTTCTAGGACCATTGACTGGTCAATCGCATCTGGTTCAAAATATTGCACAGTTATGACGGCAGAAACGACCAAAATCATCGACATTCGTGTCGGCTCTTCCGACTTCGACATCTTAGAGCATATTAAGAAAGGTCTCCGACCCGAGGATGACGCCGAAAAGAAGCTTCCCACGTTACTGCTCTACGATGAAGCTGGTCTGCGGATCTTTGAGGAGATCACCTTTCTCGATGAGTACTATCTGACCAATGACGAGATTGAGGTACTGGAGACCTATGCAGATCAGATTGCACAACGTATCCAATCGGGCTCAGTTCTTGTGGAACTTGGGAGCGGGTAGGGCCACATCCGTATTATGAAGAATTGGAGACAGGCTGTGCGCTTCGTCGATACTAATGCTCTCCCAGCAACCTTCGCAAAGTCAATATTCTGCTGGGGGCAATTGATCGTCTTGGCAAAGATGTCGAGTACTACGCTGTTGATCTATCATTGCCTGAACTCAAGAGAACGTTTGCACAGATTCCTACGGGTGAGTTCCATCTCAATTATCATGACGCTCCATCGAAACTAGACAAGATCAATCTTGCGAGGCGGTGTTGCCTTCATCGTGCGATAATAGATTGATTGAAGATGAGTGGTCGAGATAGGTGGTCTCGACTTACGTATATCCCCATTTACATCTCATCCATCAGCCACGTGTGTGTGATACGACAGAAAACATCCCGAGCAAAACGACTTTTGATCTCCCACTGAGGCTTCACTGACAGCTACCGCAGAGGGGTACAAACACGTCAAATGCTACGGACTTCACGGGACCTATGACCATGCCCTTGATTGGCTGAAGTCTTCCAAGGCCAGTGAGAAGCCGAAGACCATATTGTGGCTAGGATCCAGTCTAGGCAACTTTAAGCGCCATGAGGCAGCGCAGTTTCTAGCCGGTTTCAGAGATGCTATCCAGTCAGGCGATAGCATGCTTATAGCCATCGACTCCTGCAAGGATTCGGACCGCGTATTCCACGCTTATAACGATCAAGAGAACGTGACTCACGAATTCATCCTCAACGGCCTCAAGCATGCAAATAGACTCCTGAAGCAGGACGCCTTCATTAGCGGCGACTGGGAAGTCGTCGGGGAGTATGAAAGTGAGACCGGGCGTCATCAGGCCTTTGTCTCGCCTTTGAAAGATGTTGAGATTGATGGTGTCCACATTTCAAAGGGTGAGAGGGTGCGCATCGAGGAGAGTTACAAATATTCCCGCGAAGAGATCTCGCAGCTCTGGGAAGGGGCTCGTCTTGCCGAAAGTAGTGTATGGGCTAACTCGAAAGGTGATTATGGTAAGTGATCTACAACGTTCTCCGTTTACAATCATTGATACTCTATCAGGTCTTCATCTTGTCTCCAAGCCAGCTGTCTTCTTCCCGACAAAACCAGAGGAGTACGCTACCAGGCCTGTTCCCTCTATCTCTGAATGGGAAGAGCTTTGGAAGGCTTGGGATGCCGTGACCCGCCAGATGATCCCGGAAGACGAGCTTGCCTCCAAACCTATCAACCTACGAAATGCGTGCATCTTTTACCTGGGTCATATTCCGACGTTTCTCGACATTCATATCGCACGTGGCACAAACGGGAAGCCATCTGATCCGGCATACTTTTGGACAATCTTTGAGCGCGGTATCGATCCTGATGTTGATGACCCTGAGAAATGCCACGCTCACTCGGAGATACCCGACACATGGCCACCACTGGCTGAAATTCTGCAGCATCAGGAGACTATTCGAGCTAGAGCCAGAGCTCTTTACAAGTCTGGAGAGGCACAATCAAACGCTCGCGTGTCACGCGCCATGTGGCTCGGATTCGAGCACGAGGTAATGCACTTGGAAACCCTCCTTTACATGCTGGTGCAGAGTGAGAGAGTCTTACCGCCTCCGGGTACCGTCACACCAGACTTTGCAGCACTCGCCCGACAATCATCGACTCTCGCAGTCGAGAATGAGTGGTTCACAATTCCCAAGTCGACCATCAACGTGGGTTTCGATAACCCGGACAATGACTACACCACCGAACGTTATTTCGGTTGGGATAATGAGAGTCCACGTCGCTCGGTAGACGTGAAGTCGTTCCGCGCAAAAGCTCGTCCAATCACTAATGGCGAGTATGCGGCGTACCTTTCGAAGACAGGCAAGACCTTGATACCTGCGTCTTGGTGCGAGCTCTCAAGCACTAGTAATGTGCCATCGAACGGTTATGAGAATGACAATATTGTCAATGGCCATCACGATGGCATGAACAATCTAGCCCAGCAACTCACCGAAGAAAAATACGTGCGCACTGTGTATGGAGCTATTCCTCTCCAATATGCTCTGGACTGGCCTGTCGTGGCTTCTTACGATGAGCTGATGGGTTGCGCTCAGTGGATGGGCGGCCGGATCCCCACGATGGAAGAGACGCGAAGCATCTACAAATACGTTGATCAGAAGAAGACACAGGCAATCGAGAAAGCCCACGGAAACACGATTCCAGCTGTCAACAGGTACGCTGCACTGATGCCAGAGTGTTCCGAAGGCTACGACTAACACCCATAGTCATTTGATCAACAATGGCGTTGACGAATCGCCACCATCACGTCCTTGCTTGAACGGCACCTCCAGTGCAGTAGCTGGTCCTAATCCACACGATCTCTTCATCGATCTTGAAGAGACTAACGTGGGTTTCAAACACTGGCACCCAGTCTCTGTCGTCGAGAAGGGCGGAAAGCTCTGCGGACAGTCTGACCTGGGCGGTGTTTGGGAGTGGACCAGTACTGTGTTGGAGAAACAAGACGGTTTCGAACCGATGGAGTTGTATCCCGCCTACACAGGTATGTATATGTTTTTACAAGGGGAGACACGTACTAACACATGCAAGCGGACTTCTTCGACGACAAACACAATATTGCTCTTGGTGGATCATGGGCGACGCATCCACGCATTGCTGGGCGCAAGACATTGTAGGTGATCGTTACAAATTTGGTCAGGGAAAGCTGCTCACATCTCACAGCGTAAACTGGTACCAGCGCAACTACCCTTATGTTTGGGCTGGTGCTCGCATAGTCACTGATATCTAGCTGTGCTTTGGCAATGTCTGATTGTGCGCATGACAAGATCGCGTGTCACGATATGCAACAACTCAAATGTCTCGTATATTGGCTATACATATCTTTTTGAACGACCTCAAATTGGCGTTATGCGTTTGCTGTTTGTCCTGTTTTGGCTAGTCTGAGTTCGTCGCGAAACATCGCGGTTGACTGCATCTCGACAACTCGCTGTTGACCGCAAGTTCAAATCGTCTCGAAGCTATTGTATCGCAAAATCTTGGTGTCGTCTTTACATAAAATTCTGTCTCTGTCAAACCATCCCTGTCTGTCAGTTACATCAATTCAAATCGAAATTGCTCCTTCCTTGCGCAAAGAAGTGTTTTGGTGAAAACAGTGGCAGGTCCAGGCACCCTCTTGTTCTGCCCCGCTTTCTTTCCGTTACCCCTCGCAATACTGGCCTTCACTGCGGGTATGCGAAATTGTTATCCCACAGAGGACCTCTCCCTACAAAATCCCCGTGTTTTTCTGCTCACAACACCAACCCCACGCCCCCGACGCAGCTCAACTCACTTGTCGTTCTTTGACAGACGCGCAATCGAGCGCCCAGCACCATGGTCAACAGTCTTCTCTTTAGGTGGGAGGATACCCCGGGTCTCAGTAAGTTTACGATTCAATGGCGCTAGCTGGCGTCTGTGGTACCTGTCACGGCTGCTATTCTGTACGTGGAGATGGATGCTGACCAACAGAACACCATTGCGGCTTCTGCGAGCGACCCCTTTCGCATCCTGGTGCGCGTGCCTCATGCTTTGGAACCCACGCGGAACCATGTCATAGATTCCATCAGGTCAGTCGTCCTCCAGATTCATATCGCTGGCATTACTCATCTTTCCAAGGTCATGTTTATGCGTGGTCGGGGGCACATCTGCCATTACTGCCACACGATTGACGAGGCTCACTACACACGCCACCACAAGATCGCCGAACAGCTGCGTGGCGTTTATGAGAGCTGTAGTGAGGGCAATTGGAACATTGTGCCCTCTGAGAATGATGAGTGTGAGAGAGGAAGAGAGTCTGATGCCCGGTCGGCTGACAGTAAAGAAATTGATCACAGTCCCACACCTGGAGACACACTGTCGTCTAAGCGAGACAGAAAGGATGCAAAGCGACTGGCCAGGGCAGCAAGCAGATCAAGGGTCATCACCCAGGAGGAGATTCGCTACGTCGACTCGGTGCTTCATTCCGCTGAAGGCGTTTCCGGCAGCGAGGCCGACGGCCCTTGCAACCCCGAAGAAATCGACGAGATCGAGAAGCACCTCCGCTTCAACGCGCATGTTTACAGCAACTCGAGCCGTCATGACCTCAGAAAGTTCGCCCAGCTTCCTGATGCTGACGTCGACTTCGACGCCGAGATGGAGAGGATCCTCGACACCTTCCGCATCAGCGAGCTTGTCAAGCGCAACACTAGAACTAGAGGCCTACAAGGCAAGGAGCTTAAGACGTTCCAAACGCTGGTGTTTGAGTTCAAGAGGGCGGTCGTCGATGATCTTGTGTTAGTCAAGAAGGACTTTCTCGAAGTCAGGATGCGTAGAGCAGGGTACCTCCGATATACAAACAAGACTGCATATGGTATCGTGGAGGACAGATACACGGATAAGGATTGGAAGACGGGAGAGCGCATCCAAGCACCCACCTCGAGCGATTCGAGTGGTATCACCTCTCCGGCTGATACTCTGATAGAGGAAACCATGATGCTGCAAAGGTACGTTTGTTCCTCATTTTGTCACATGTGCTATTGTTTTCTTTTGGGCGTTTGTTCTTGGGCGTCCAGCTTTTACTTGTTTTGGACGTGATGGAGATGGCTCGGTAGGATTCACACTTCGTGACTCGACATCGGCAAATTCTCACTCGGGACTCCTTGGGTCTATCCCTAGACGGGTGCGATAGCAAAGGTCTGCTCACGTATCATCATCTTCTCTAACAGACATACACTCGCCAAACTTCCTTTCTGACCACCGTCCAACAGCAAACTACAGAAGAACTCACCGACACGACCAAGTTCTTCTATCCACACTCCTGATCATCGACATCTCCAGAAGATCCATAGGAGGATCAATGGTAACGACGGAGTTCACACTGTAGTCATCGAGCCCTACCACGCTCCTCTACTATCCATGTCACCCATCTCGAACCCGGGAAGTCATACTGTTCAGCTGAAAGTAATAAACATCAAGGCTCCAAAGATCGAGACTGAGAACACTCAGCACCCATTCGGCATGCCGCATTCCAGCTCGCCTTGGTCGACGGTAGTCAAGGCCACATGGGGCGGGAAGTCTCAACTACGCACTCTCGATGGAAATATGAAATCCGACGATTCTCGAGTTATCACTCTTCCAGCTCATGAGTACCCGGATATATCTCATCCACAACTGAAGAAGCCAGAGTCGCCGGAAACTCGGGCTCCCGCGGTGCAGGCACCCTCTGTCGGGAAGTCTGTCATTTTGAACGAACCCGAGGGATTCGGAACGCCTATAGGTGAGCCTGTCGGCCATCCCGCCGTCTCTCAGAAGAAGGCGAAGAAGGTACAGCGGGAGGCAAAGCGCAAGGCCAAGAAGATCACTGTGCGAGAGGATGCTCCGTCGCAAGACAATGATGGCTCTGAAGAGGTTGACGACCATATAAGTGCGCCATCGACTAGTGTGTTGTCACCTGTTGATCGAGAATACAACGATATAATCATTCCTGGGCGAAATGAGACGGCAAAAGTCAGCCTCTCATCACCCGAAGAGATTGTTCAGTCCTATAACTCCAATATCGAAGACGAGGATGAATACGTATCTGAGTCCAAGCCTCCTCGTCTGGTGTCAATATCCTCATCGCTCCCACCCATACGAGTCACGCACCACGGTAAACATAGACATTGGATGAAGTTCACACGCATGTTCATGGTCGATCAACTGACCGCACCATGCCTGCAGACTTACTCAGGATGCGTACACGGCACCACGTGTCTGTTCGAAGTCAATGACATTCCAGACTGCCCATTTCACAAGCCACGTAAGTCTTACAAGTATCATAGCATGAAGACCCCATACTGATCCACCTCATAGACTGCGCATGTGTCGACCCGGTCTCCGACCAATGCTACCTCATCTACCCCGGCTCTCCTGACGACATATGCTCTTCCGGCCCCTACAATCGTCTCCGTGGCGAGAATCTGAAAGCGATATACGAGCGAGACCCCACGTTCAAGGGCCGCATCATGCTCGCAGACGACGATATGGCCATGTGGCTTATGAACGACAAGCCCACCCGTCATCTACGAACCCCCTCCAGCATCATCAACCGACTGGCCGACATGCCCCAGCGCTTGGCCCTCGAATATGCAGACTTCCAAGACGGATACAATCGCGGTCCCCTGATGGAGCAGGAGCGTACGTTCGAGCGCATTCGCCTGACGAACAAGGCCATGAAGAAACAAATCACGAGGAAGATGCTATTAGCATTTCAGCGCAAGACTACTGATTGCAAGGACACAGCATATATGTGTTATTGTTACGGTGAGGCGCCAGAGAGGTACGATGCGAGGACTATGGTCATGTGTTCGTACCGCGACTGCGATATCGGCTATTTCCACAAATCGTGTGTCAAGAAGCTGGGTGTGGAGAAGGTGAGCCATTGGTATTGCACTGGCTGTGAACAGCAGATGGGGGTAGCGGCGCGTCAGCTGTTGCGGGACTTGGGATGGACGGACATCCCTGATGAGGTGGATGAGGATGGCTACTATAACGCGAACATGTTTAGGCAGCTGTTAGGCGCGCCTGAAGGTGCAGCGAGTAAGCTCAAGTCGAGGGTCCGCGAGCTGGATGCGCCAGAAGTGAGGGCTGAAATGACGGAGCTCGAAGCGGAGGATGTGGATTAGGTGACTGTTCTCTGGAAGCTTTGCGTCGCGTAGCGAAGGGGTTCTCGGATTCTGATGGGCGATGGGCTTGAGTTGGTACGAGAGCGTAGACCAGATCATCGGCGAGTGAATGTACCATATGATGTATCACAAGCACGAATAAGCAACTCCAGCTCCTTGATACCATGCGCTTACTTAGGCATTCGAACATCCTCATATTCTTTTTTACCCTTTGCCATTATCGAACTTCACATCTAACTGAAACAACAATGTCTTCACGGTACGTTGTATATCGAGATACTCGGCTATATTCATGACAAACATTGTACATACATCTAGGCTACTCCGTGTTGGAGTCCTATTCGCTCCGAGACGAGTTTCACTCAGACTTCAAACCACTCTGCAGCTGACGCTTCCAGAACCGTACAAGCGGGTTCCATATCCTGTTCTTGCCGTCGAACTGCGAGTACGCGAGGCCAAGGCACGCACCCGACAAGTGAGCCTACGAAGAATTAGTCGGTGTGCCAAAGCCCAGAGTAAGAGACGTACCGCGTGCCCAAGGTTCGCAAATGCGTACCCTCGCGTCATGCCCACGAAATCGAAGACCATAAGGAACGGCAGAAATTGCTGCGCGTCGATCCGGAATGGCAAAAACAAGATGCCCAGCTGCGCAGTTGGGTACTGCCAACAGAAGACGCCGAGCAGACCAAAGAGCGCACCGCTCGCGCCTCCGCAACGGATGAAGACTGCAGGTAGGGGTCGCTTTCGCGGCGCGATCAGGGTGGACCAGTGCTGTGCGAAGCTGGAGAGAATGCCTACGGAGAGGAAGAACGAGAGTGCGTGGTACGCGCTGCCCTCGAAGAGCGGCGAATGACCTACGGGACCCAGGAAGCTGTGTGTTCCGAACATGTTCACCCCGAGATGTGTGAGGCCCCCATGCACAAACACCGAGGTGAGGAGAGTGTAGTTGCGGTTGCGCGTTGGCTGGTGCCAGAGGGCGTCCCAGTAACGGGGTACGACGAAGCTGGCCAGATGTACAACGCTATTTGCGGCGATGATACCAACAGTCAGTCGGGATATGGGATCGAGGTCTTGCCCCCATTTCGTTGCGAGTTCAGTTAGGCTTGGGGGTGCGGGCTTTCGGGTACTCCATTCTGGGGACGACTGGAGCCAGGGCTGTGGGGATTTAGACTTGAGTTGCTTCTTTGCTTCGAGGTAGGATAGGCCGATGAAGATGCCGCCTGATACTGCGATGGCCCAGATTGCAGGGCGTACATATCGCACAGCTGTTGTAAACGGGATTCCACTAAAATCCGGCATATCGTTTATGTCAAACACGGGATCTCCTGGCCGCGAAGTCATCTTCTGCAGTTGTTTTTCTCTTATTATCTTTAGTCGATCTTCAACCCATTTATATGCTCCACCCAACTCATTACGTTCTATGTGACCTGGTGGAAGTTTTGTCTGTTTTCCAGTCCTCTTGTCGGTCTGCCATGATGTAGCACGTAATGTTTGCTTTGGAGGCGTTGATTGTTTTTTCCCAGGTTTAGTGCCGATCTGGCGGACTGTCGAAACTCCTACCGGATGCCGTAGTAGGCCATGCGCCTGGACCTGTCTGCGAAGTGGTGGGCCGAATAACGCGAAGCCTGGACAGCGGGTCGCCGGGCATAGCGACCCGAGAGGCGACCTGCCAATTCTGAGCGCGGACATCAAGTAATCACCTGGGTTGTGATACGTGGTTGAGAATTGAAGAGCGATGTCGATATCGCGAAGTTCCGCGCGCCCAGTACTAGACCTAAAACGTACTAGACAAAGAACTTGTGCTGTTCCAATCTCCGAACGTCTGCCCTCTCACTGTCGTCTTCCATCGTTATGATCGTCCAGGTCTTTGACGTTTTCCCAACCTGGATATCAGCAGTGTCTCAACCTCCGCCTCGTCACGTACGATACCGTTGTGATACGCAATCGTCTGGACAGAGTTCCAGCTGATTCCGAATGAGCCAGAAGGACGGCCAGCGATGGCATCATCGTTTTGTAATGGTTTGGAATGACTATTCTCACCTGACCAATATGCTGGAGGGTCGATATATGTGACCAAAAAGGACAATATTCCTCGTCGTCGGCTTCAATCTGACGAAAGTTACAACAATGACATCAGCGCTGACACCCGCTACATATAAGTAGGCATATAGAGATACCAACCAATCGAGACCTACAATATTGCAAAACACCTCTCTCCAAACGAACAACGTCGATATGTTAACGATGGATATACTTGTTTTCTATTCTCTCCATTACCCATAGAACACCTTCAGATGCTCTATCTCACCTTATCCCTCAGGATCAATACCCCTTCCACATCCTCCCATCCTATCACCATCCCTCAAACTTCCACCGCATACCTTCCCTACCCATCCATATGTACCGCCTTCCCCTGTTTCTTCACCATCCGCCCCTCATACGCCAGCATATCCATATTCCGCGCCTTGACTTCCTTCATGTACGACCACTGCTCTTCACTCAGTGGCTTGAACTCGTTTCCATTGGCCGGGAATCCAAAGGTTTTGTGTATGGCATAGCCGCAGCAGACAAGCATGAGGCCGGCGACCATCATGCATAGCACGATCAGGGCGGGCGCCATGGCGAAGCCCATGTTGCTGTCGGTACGTCGGAGGAGGGGGGCCATAGCTACGGTAGTAGTGTGTGGTAGGATTGGGTGAGGAGTCGTGCAGACCAGAATTGTGTGCGTGTATTTGGTGGATCGAGGCGTGACGACAAAGGGGTTGTTCGAGCGAGCGACAGACGGATGGTAGTAGGTATTGCCTCGAATAAGATGTCGAGGACTTGTGGAGATGGATAAGTCAACTCTAATCGATGTAAGAGAGCGACAGTTCGTTAAAAGCGTCTTGATCGTACCAACACACTGACTTTAAACGAAGGTCTACAACGAATGAATTGACGCAGGTAGCAACTCGTCAAGAGAATAAAAAAGAGCGTAATACACCCACCCACAAACCGGCATCCACGACCTTTTTCAACCCAAACCCCCCAGCTAAAGATAGCACCTCAGCGTCGTACTCCCATCCAACCCATCCTCTCCTTCCCGTCCCTTGCTTTTACCACACCCGCGCACGTACTCCACGTTCGTACATTTCCCGTTCGGCACTAGCGCTCACGCACCGATTGGGCGATGGAACATAAAAGGCCCCCTGCACGTGATCGAGTGCGAACAGACCAATCAGCATGTCGACAGGAACATCAGCTTATGCGTGGCGTTGCGAGAATGGGAAATCGCGTGTTTCGTTGAGTATTGATAACAGGGATAGACATGGTGTGGTCAAGGGTACATTGGCTGCTGTGGGAGTGGGGACTGTAAGTATCGAGACTGGCGGGTTCGTCAGTGGCTGGTCCTGGATCTTGAGACTGGTTGTAAGGCCTCGTGGAGGATGGGTATGCTTGGGGGCGGGAAGACGTTGATGCGGGCTACTGCGTGGCGTGAGCAGGTCAGCTTTCTGAGTATGTCTAGTAGTGAAACTAGAGGGCTATGTAGTCCGCATAGTGTACAATGTTCACTGACAGTATAGTCCCTAAATGCGTGCGGGATGTTTTGCTCCGAACTACATTGAGCGTTATCAGGTGAGAACTCGTTCCCTCAATACATACGCTCTCTGCTTACCCAATCCTCCTTCCTACCAACTTCCCCCATGATTCCCTAAACAATAACCCCCTAACACACCTAAACGCACACCCTTACTAGGACAGCTCGCTAATATATTGAAACACCTCATCCTGGCGCCAAACAAAAACAAGTAGTCAGAGCAAAACCTCCCTCTCAAGACACAGCCGCCGATTGCCCACCCAAACCCACCTCTTCTATGTAGCTCTTTGCCCATACAAAGCCCTCGAAAGAACAGTGAACTGTCTGCTCTATAACCTCCAAGCCCATCTCCGTCCTTCTTCACTCCCATCTAACATCAAGAATAACGTACAAAATCAGCCGACCACTCCTACACAATCAACACAAAAACACCGCCATTCGATCTCCTCTGTATAGACACACGTACTCGATTCATACTACGTACACGACATAACGAAATGCCATACCCCAAGTCCACCGACATCCTACCCACCGCATCGTATCACCCTGAACCAAAATCCCATCACAACAACGACCACACATCCCACTCGCACCCCACCCTGTACACCTCGGCCTCAAACCTACACCCCACACCTCATCCCATATGCAGTGCATACCTCGCGCCCCACAGGGCTGGAGCTATATATACCCCACGAAGAGAAAGGAAGCATACACAAACGAACCCCAAGTCCCCATGTACTCTAACACAGCCTATATTGCAAGAATCTTCCATCTGGTGCGTTGATATGTGGTGTGGTCTCTATTCTCTCTGACCTACTTGGATGCCGGAAGAAATGTACGCGTCGGCACTGGACGGTGTTGGTATATTTTGTAGTGTAGGTGCTTTCTTGGGATTAGGCGTTTGGGGGACTTGGACGAGTTTGGGAAGGGCGCGATGGGGTGTGGATATACGGAGCTTGACTTGCGATTTAGATGAGTATAGGACGGGTAAGTAAACACCAAAGACCCAATTCGACATTCAAGCATGCAACACACAAGACCATTTTGAACCACCCCTCAAGAGAACCAACCACATCACATCACATCACATCACACAAACAAAGCACAGTCAAAACATGATAGAAAAAAACAGCCGATCTATTCCCCCCAACTATCCTACACAACAGCCCCAGCGCGGGGTTAAAAAGCCAAAAAACACCTTAACAAATGCAGCCCACACACACAGCATCAAGCACGCACAATTCCAGTTCTATGCAGTCTACAAAGCCCAAGCGCCCAAGGCGAAGACAACAGACATGACCATAGCCATGGAGTTAACAGTGGAGACGGAGATGAGAGATCCCGCGCCCGTAGACTGAGACGCGCTACCGCTAACGGTCGGGGTAGCGAGGCTGCCGGCGCCGGAGCCGGAGCCGGAGCCCGACCCGGAGGTGGAGTTGTAGCCCTGGCCGGTGGAGGTGCTGTTTGAGCCCCAGGTGCCGTTTGCGGAGCCGGTGCTGTTTGAGCCGTAGATGCCGTTTGCGGAGCCGGTGCTGTGTGCGCTGTAGCCGGAGGCGGTGTTTGAGCTGGAGCCCGAGGCGGTGTGTGTGCTACCGCTGCTGGTGCTGCTGCCGGAGGTGGAGTTCTTGTGGGAGGACTTGTTGGTCGGGCAGCTGATGTTGAAGCGGGGGGTGGTGGAGAGGTTGTCGGTGATGGCGAACTTGACCTGGTTGGCTGGGTTGGCGTCGCGCAGCGTGTACCAGAAAGTGTTCCTCTCGGTGAACAGCGGGCAGCCGACTGTCTGCCAGTATGTCTCTGCGTTGTCGACCGTGGCCACGCCCGCGCCGAAGCTGGGGCCCGTGTATGCCCAGCCCGTCTCGGTGACCCAGACGTCCTTGCCGCCGGCAACGCCCTCGGTGGAGGAGATGGCGACATCTAGGAGGCTGCCGGCGTTGGAGACGCGGTTGTCGTTCTCGGACTCGTAGAAGGGGAAGGCGTTGACGGAAAGGAAATCAATCTCGTCAATGACGGCCTTGTTGGTGGTGTTGACCCAGGCGGTCCACGTGTCGACGTGGGTGATGGGGACGTTGGCAAGGGGTGTGCCCTTGAGCTTGGAGCGGGCATCGCGGATGAAGCCGACGATGGTCTCGGCGCCGTTACCGACACCAGCCTTGGCGCGGATACCGGCGTCAGAGACACGGTACATGTCCTCGCTGCCGACTGAAAGCGCGACGATCAGGTCAGTCAGCTTTGTGCCGTGCGCAGAGACGGCGGCGGACAGGGCCTTGAGCTCATTGTCGATGTTGTCAGTGCCCGAGGCCCAGATACCGAGGAACAGCTTGGTGCCCGTCGCGATGGCAGCCGGGAAGGCCTCGATGGGCGAGTCGGTGGTGCCGGCCTGGATGTTGGAGTACAGGCGGATGGTGTTGAAGTCGGCGGGGGCGCCGTCCAAGTTCTGCGCCGTCTTGAACTCCTTCTCGAAGTCGGCCTGTGTCTTGGCCGCGCCCGTGTCGCTGGTCGCGCCGCAGTTGAATCCGAGAACAGACTGGGCAGAAGCTCCGCTCAGGAGAGTGGCAGCAGCGCCGAGGACAGATGCAACGCGCATGATGATTAAAGATGGGAATCTAAAGAGTGACTTGGTAAGGTAGGAAACGGCGGAAGAGACGGTGGGAGTTGAGCTGACGTGAGAAAAATGAATGTGTCGAGGAGGAAGAACAAAGGGTTTTATCAAGACGAGGAGGAGGTAGTCTGGGCTAATGATCCACGCCGGGGGAATCGCAATACGAGCATGCCATCACCTGATTGGCTGCACGTCAGATGCATTTCCCCTGTTACATTTGTTTGAGCCACCCGAAATAGTACCTGACTAGAGCACTGTTGAGGTTATTTGCGCCACTCCCTGAACGCTTTTCCATTGTGTGTGAATTCTCGTAGGTGCGATCGGTGATTTATCGTACATGCAGCACACCATGGACGCTTCACAAATGTCCGACTCCCTCAGCGTCTTTGGTCCGTCAGCAGAATCCTTCCCAGTAATCCCTGCATTTCCCCTGAGTTCAACGTGTTGACACTGCCAAGCTACCGCAATGACTAATCGGCAAAGACTTCCATCGGTCGAGAGCCAAGCACGTGAATAGCATTAAGTCTGCATAAAACAGGATCAAATTAGGTAGAAATTCATAATCGCAGTATTAAACATTTCATCGTACTTTGGCATTACCTCTCACTCAAAACATCACTATCGAATCGAAACCCACAACCCCATAAGCAACGCACTACTATACTATAAAATCAAAGCATCCTCGCTTTCCCCTTCCCCTTGACCCGAGGACTCAGCGGTGGAAACTCCTCCCCCTCCATCTCCCTGCGACTCTGCTCCTCGGCAAGACTCAACTGCATCGCAAACTCCAGATCCGACATGCCATCCTGGTCATTCGACCCAGCGGCATTTTTCCCTTTCCTCGGCGACGCAAACTTCTTGCCCTTGGCGTATTTGATCGGAATGTCGAAAC
Organism: Dothidotthia symphoricarpi CBS 119687; assembly: GCF_010015815.1. Classification (NCBI taxonomy): domain Eukaryota; kingdom Fungi; phylum Ascomycota; class Dothideomycetes; order Pleosporales; family Dothidotthiaceae; genus Dothidotthia; species Dothidotthia symphoricarpi. The sequence goes on along the minus strand of NW_022985017.1, from coordinate 1,312,141 downwards.
TCGATGTGTAGACTGGGGGCGAGCTGATCTCATACACATCTGCGGCAGCGTCGTCTTGCAACGAGAGACGGATGGCTTCTGCAATGTCTGCCTCCATGTCGACGTCGTCTTTGGCGTCGACTGGAGCAGCCGAGGACTGCCCGTGAACAATAGGCTCAGGTGCAACCGTCTCGCTGACAAGCAGAATGTCGATCTGCCTCTGCCTCTCTTCTGCTTCCATCGTCTCTTGTGACAGCATCGCCGCGTAAGCGAGAGCCTCTTCTTCGCTGCCCAGCAGTTCCGTGCCAAAGCGCCCTGCCATTCGATCCGCGGTTTTCCTTCGCTCCACTTCATCACGCTCAAGTTCGAATTGCTCGTTGGCAATGTAGTCTTTGAGATTGACGCGGCCGGGGCCAGCGAAGCGCTCACCGACGTTGTTGCTCCCACGTTCAGAGCGGCGAAGACGGCGCTTGCTGCTCTTGTACTGATCTGCGGCCGAGGAACTGTAGCTCCAGTAACGAAGTTGGTTGCCCAGTGAGACTGCTCCACGCAAGACGGTCGGATCGGGGTCGAGACAGACGGCACCGGCGGCGAACATGTTTATACCAACACCTTGGACAGAAGCCTGTGCTTGGACGAGCCGTCTGCGCGCGCGTGAGGAGAACCGTGAGTTGAGTGTTCTGATAGGCGACATGCTAGATGCAAGAGGATCCCAAGCTTGCACCAAGCCGTCGTTTCCACCAACAACAAGATGGAGCGAGGTCAGAGCAAGGCAAGAAATCTCAGGGGACTCGGTGTAAATGATGCGAAGAGGTTCGATGTTATTCGGATACTCGGCCGAGCGCGAGACAGGAGCTCTGGTATCCCAGAGCAGCACAACGCCTGTCTTGGTGCCGGCAGCTACGAACCGCGCTCGCTGACCTGGAATGTCGGAAGGAGAGGCCGGCTGACTTGCAACTGACATTGGCGAAGCATAGGGCGATGATGCAGTAGAAGGTGTCGAAAATCCTAGTGCGGGGTCTTCAGACAAGGTGAGTGTCGCGAAAGTGGACTGATCCAGAGTGGTAGTGATGAGTTGAATTCCTTTGAAGCCACCAAATGTAAACTTTGAGCATCGCCATTCTTCGACTAGACTTGCCCTTTCCGGTGAGCTGGTAGAAGACATGTACGACGAACGACGGGTACGTAGAGACGCTTTCGCTGGATCTGAAGTACCCGTTCCGGGCCCTCCGAACATAGACATAGTGTGAGACGCTTGTGGAGTTGCGGTCCGAGTTGAGGTGTTGGTGCTCTTCTCCTTGTCCTCGGTCTTCCAGCGGCTGAAGCGCGTGATGTCGGCAACATCTCCTTCCTCGAGTCCACATTCGAAGACTATGAGAGCCTCACCAGCGTAGTTGCCATCGTCGCCGGCAAAGTCTACCTCGAGACGCCTTCGCATATCCCATCCAAGACAAGACTTCCGGAATGCCTTAGGTGGTTTGCGAAGGAACTCTTGTATCTCTCTGGTCTCTGCAATTACCTGCTCCTTGCTCAAGCACATGCCATCCCATGATGATCGGGGAGAGTAACTCCCATCGACTTCGGCATCGCTGTAGGGATCAGGTCTCGCCGTACGTCTGCTAGGTTCTACAACGTTCCAATACACGCTCCGGCCGGTGAGCCACGCAAGGTACTCGGCATACTCTTCGATGTCGGGGTTTGGAGCTTGACTACGAGTCGGGAGTTTGGTTAGATAGAACAATTCGCCCAGAGCATTGAGAGCCACAGCCCAGATTCGATTTTGTGATTGTCGTTTGAGCGAGTAGTTTTCATCCACCGCGATGGCGATGATCGGCACACCGGGGCTGAGTACCCAGCGAGCAGTGATTTCACCGCGTTGTAGACGAGAAGCACGGAGGCCATCGGTACCAACACTGCACGCTGTCACGACACCAGCTGCAGAGCCCATCATCATCCCAATCAAGCCATCCGAGAGAGAAGGTATTGTTTTGGACTTCGCAATCCAGACGCAGCAAATAGTACCACCATCGACGCCGAGCTTAGGAATGCCGGCTTCAGGCATGGTGAAGTCAGTAGGCTCCGCGATGTAACGACCACGCATCTCCTCGAGACCGCGATAGTAGCAAGAGCCTTCCGGACAGCCCTGCCCGTAGATCATGCCGTGGGATTGTGACACGTCCATGACATTGGGGCGCCCTGCTACCTCTCCAGATCCCAATCCCCACTCAGCCACTCCAGGGAAGCGCTCAGAAAACTGGCCGAAGAAGTTTGGATCGCCCTGTCCCCACGAGTCCACCTTGCCAGTCAAGGGGTCGCTAGTGGTCACCATACCAACATCATCTGCGCCATGGACAATGCGCGGCACCTTTTTGTTGGGCCCAGTGCCAAAAGTAGCGTGTAGATGATTGATAGTCGTAAATGTTTGGGCGTTATACGTGATCATTGGGGCAACGGCCTGTGTCTGGCCGGCACGAGACGGCGTTGAAGAGACGTGGACAGGCTTGCCTCGATACAAGGAACGCAGGAGCCTCGTTCGTAGAATGTACTCGCTCCTCCATGACGCCAAAGCAGTAAGCCTAGAAAACCTTCTCTTCTCCGACCGCACAACATCGCCGCTGTCTTCCATGGACGCACGAATGGCCGCATCTTCGAGCGAGTCCGGGCCGGGAAAGTTGCGGGCAAAGGCAACCTGCCAGGCATGCGGGGTGGTGACCAGGTCATGGAAGCGGCGCGAGACCAGGGACACGGCGGCAAGATCGTCTGGCGAGAGATGGGCGATGGCATGAATCAAGAGCTCGTTGGGCATGTCCACAATGGGAGATCTCTTGTCGCCCGGCTTCCTGCTACTCTTGACAACCTCAAACAGGAGGCCCTCTGAAGTCTTTCGTCCTGAGTTCACCAGTGCGCCCTCATATTCGGCAATCCTGTTCTTTGGTGGCGGCGTCGACAACCTGAGGCCCTTCAGTGCCAGGGCTTCCATGGAGTTGACGTCGTCGCCGTCCGCCTCTGCGCGCGTCGCGTCGCATCCGTGGTCACCCGTGGGCGACTCAGACTCCCCCCACAGCTCACTCGAGTGAGGCTGCAGAGGGGCCTGCGGGTCATCATCGCGGCGCTGTCCATGCTGGGAGGGAAGGTGTGGCTTCTCGGGGGCGACTTGGGCGGGGACGTTTTCAGATGCGTGTGTAGGCTCTGATGGCATATAACTTTTGTAGAGGAGAGCAGAGGTGGGCAATTGACCGAGCTGATTTGCAGTGCTCAGTCGGAGGCGGAGATGTGCGTGCGCGGGCGAGTAATTGTTCTGTCGTGGTGGTGGACGGGCGAGAGGCGGAAATGAAGTTTTGGGTGACTCGCTCTTGCCAAGACAAGCACTATGTGATGACGATGGCTGCGTGTAGAGGGGCAGAACGTGGGGCCATCGTGGGGCTGATATCGGTGGCAACAAAGGCAGGTTGCTTTTTTATGGATAGAAAGTATTCCACTTAAACACCACATATTATTTATTATACCTGCGAAATCATTTGCATACATGTCACTGTATGAACATCGTCACTCGAAAGAAGGAGCAACTGAACGGTGGAAAGCACCAAAAAGCATGCGCTTATCCATGATACAAACGAGCTTCGTCCTGCTACTAAGACTAATGATGCCTACTAAATCCTCATGGTACATACAACCGTGAATATGCCACAACATTCGTCCTACAGCACACGCAAGTCGTGTAGTTCTTCGACGCCAAACCCACGCGACAATCATCACAAAGCGACAGACACCCGCAGGGCCACACAAGCACCGTCCTGGGTGTAATCTGACAGACTACACATTGTGGCCCATCCGCGCCCATACCGTCTGCTCCCGTGTTCCAACTGCCCGCCCCACTTGCACCCTGAGGCGCTGTCGCCTCTCGGCGATTGAGAATAAAGTCCTCGAGAGCCTGCTCTTCCTCTTCGGGCGTCATCATGTTCGTGTCGGGCAGTCCATCCATCCTGTAGCGGGAAGTCGTAAGGATCTTGGTCTCATCGCGCTCGAGGACCTTCCGGTACTGCGAGCGTGTCATGATGTTGGGACTCTGGAGATGCCGTGCTAGTAGTTTGGCCTCTTCCCTGTCCTCCTTTGTCCTTGGATCGAGAAGGTGCGAGAGACGAGAAAGGTCGATGGTAGTCTCAGCCGATGGTGTCTCTTCTCGACTGCGCTGATACGTGTCTCGAGTAGGCGTCCGTTGTCCATCATCCTCATCTGACCACTCGTCGTCTGTTGTCTCGGCGAATGACACCACACTCGTAGCATCATCATCCAGAGGGGGAACATAATCGCCGCTTGTATCAACGTCGTTGTATTTGCCGCCGTTGCGCCACCATGCATAGAGGTAATCGTTTACACGTTCTTGTGACTCTGCCGAATCTGGTTCTGCAAGGTAACCGCTCTGGCGCAGCCTCTCCCTTGCGAGTTCTTCGACATCCGTATTTCTGTCCAGGCGCACACGTGAACGGTCGTCGAGTGTGATCCAGGATTCTGCTGCTCTTTGACGTTCTGGTCCTCCGGAGCGCGACTCTGAAACTCGAATCTTCTCAATTGTCCGAGGACCTGCAAGATACCTGAGCCATCTGGGGCGATAAGTGATCCGAAGTCTTGTCATGACGGCAATAATAATTTTGGCGTGTATGAACCCGATCAATCGTGAAATGCCTCTGAAGAACAGATATGTTGAGAAAAACCGTCCCCTGCGTTGTTGAAGCCCTGCTGGGTCATTCCCTCGCGCAGCTCTGGTGGTATGTGATGTACCGTTTACACTCCGGGCCTTGCGTTCCTGTGCATAACCAGACGTCGTAGCGGCACTTGAAGCATCGTCCGCAAAATTGTCCAGCACATCGACACCTTCCGCCATCATGTCTCCTCTCAACTCGGTAGGCGTGTTGATCAAATCTTGTCGAAATCTCCTGCGTCTAACCAAAACCTCCTGCAATCTCTGCTTCTCGAGCCAGGTCATCGAGTGCATATTGACCTTGGGTCCCTCGTTGAGGAATACAGCTTCACTAGCTGCCGTCAACACCGTGAAGCCAACCTTGAGGATGGCAGTGTAGAAGTCTTCGTTCCAGTTGACTGTCAATGGTGTGATGGAGGACAAGTTGATACTAGCATTGAGGTTCGCTGCTGCTGCAGCAAACCTCTCTTTCAAAGTCAACGGTCCCGGCTGGCCTGGTGGCGGAGACAGAACAGTTATGAAAATAGCCAAGAAATATATGAAACCACAAGCAGTGATGCCAGTAATTACGAGGATATGGGGAATGAAGCCGACGATGCAGATAGCAGGAAATCTCAAGATGCCCACGGGTTGACCTCCCTCTGCAATTGTGTTTGCAAGTCGTGTAAAACTCCAGGCAAAGGTAGACATGTATGCGATACCCCAGATAGCAGTAGTTACAAGCCTGTATCTGGATCGAACTCCCGCAATGGCGAGCGAGTTGCTTGTGAAGTGGCTGATGCTGGAGATGAGAGCGATCAAAAGGACCTCGGGTGGTACATTAGCAATCGTTGAGAGCTCCGCCCGCGGAATCAGAAGCGATGAACCGTCTGGTGTAAAGACTGACTGAGGCTTGAAGAAGCGTGTGGTATCCATAGTCAGAGGCTTGGTCACAACGGCCTCAGCTTCAGCAAACGCCAACGAGTGCTCGAAGATGGTCATTCCAACTTCCTGGGTCGGGCGCTGGCCTTGGAGAGCGCATGCCATCGTTTCGACGAACTGACCGAGCCCCAGAGACAAGAAGATTGGCCATAAGAGGGAAAGTGATCCTGAGGCTCGCGTCGCGTCAGCATCCGTGGGAAACATGTCGACCGCCATGCACGATTCCGCCGTGTTCTCCCAGAAGAGCATGGCCGACGCAGCCCGCCACACATAGCCTCCCTCCCCTCCAAAATCCATATCCAGTTGTCGACCAGGCGCGCCATACTGCATTTCCGACCAACCAGGGGACGTCTGACATCGTATGGCCTGGAGCAGGCTGTGAATCTGATGTAGGAAGAGAAGCAACGGAATAATGTACAGGGCAACGCGCGTGTGTATTCGGTCAAAGGAGAGCGGTACTCTGGACGAGGCGTAGAAGTGGGTTCGGTTGAGGAGGATGGCCTACGCGTCTAAGTGGGTGGTCATAGGAGCACATGAATGCAGGAACACAAACCAGAGCGAAGCATATCACCGCATACTTTGATGTCAGATAGGTGAAGAGGCTAGCGATGTTCTTCAGCGCCTGAAACATTCCCACGTCGTCCTGCGAAGCTGTTGGTACCGAGGCCGCCGCTGCGATGGACTCTTGTACGAACTGCGAGGTGATTGCTGCCGTGGTGTTTGTAAGGTTTGCTGCTGTCGGCTGCGCAATTACGCTACCTCCAGTGCGGACCATATCCCCAATCGAGCTGACTCTGGCAAACAAACGGGGAAGGACCAGAAGAAGGTCAGCTGTTGAAGGGAGGAACGAAGTCGCGTTCGCAGACGCGCGAGCCGCAGCTTGTTCCATCGCAACTATGGATGCCGCCCAATGCGGAGGCAGTACAGGTGAAGTAGGTAGAAATATGTAGATGGGATGCCTATCGACGCATGTCGACTGCAAGGGTGCGCATTCCAGCGCGCAACTATTGGGTTGTGAAAGGAGCCGACCGAGGGTCTTGGTCGCGTCATCTTACGGAATTGCGGAGACGGACCCTTTACCTACCTGTATCGATAAAGACAACCCGCATGTTCTCCATCAATCGTAAAAGCAAGAAGTGAGCTGCGTTCTATATGGCTCCTATAAGCTGAAAAACTACGCCAATAAAGATAGTAAAGACAAGCATGCTAGGCGTATATTATTACGAATTTAGACAGAAGGTTCTCATCCTAATCTTAGATGTGGTCGTCCAGTTGTTGTATGATTTCGCTGCACCTTGGTTCCTGGTATTTCGATCAACCAAGACATGACAACTGGATTATCTCAGTTACTTGGAAATTGTGACCCGGTTCACAGACTCAACATGCAGTTACAACACTCAGTGCAGTCCTTGCATATTGTAGTCCGCAATAGAACAGCGCAAAAGAGGAACTAGGAACACGCATGTATCTCTCAACTACGCATGACAAGACTACAATACTAGAAGTAAGTAAGAATATAAAGCAAATACAAGAAATGACGTGCAACAGGTTCTTCATATCAATCATCGTCATGTTGTCGATGTTTTTGTTACACTAATGTAAAAAAACCCATGCCGTGATATAGACAGTAATTTCTGGACTCTGACAGCATTTGAACAAAAATAGGTTCTCCAAGATTGGAGGACGAGAACGGGCGAGACCTAGTATGTTCGACAAGATGTAGTCGGTGAGGTTGTCTAAGCCAGGATTCCATGCGCGGATGGTCAAGTCTTGAGATGAACAATACGACATCTGGGATCATGGCGAACTGGTTTTTCATAACGACAAATCACCCACTCATGCATCGTCGGGAACTTGAGGTTCTGGTTGGTGATCCGGTAGGCAGAGATTGTACTTCGGCAGGTTAATTGATCGTGAGACATGAACTTGAACAAGGCATCCTGTCCTGAAGCAGCGGCGTGACATGGTGCGATTCTTGACTTTGTATACCCCCGGCGGACGATGGCCGATAGATTGATAGGTGAAATGGTATGTCACCCCCAGACCCGCTTTTCGATGAGAAACTCTGTAATTGAGCCTAGATTCATCGATTGACAGTGCCATGTACTGTCCAGTCACAGCACCAGGTCGTTAGTATTCTCGGGAATACAGATCCCTGGTCCATGCTCCGCGGAAGGTAGTGATATTGAGTTTGTTTAGAGGATGCCGCGAGATGCCGCGAGGATGCCGCTGGGGACGTGCGTATGCTGGGGCTGAACCCAGCTATTGCCGACAAACTTCCTCTTTTTGCACATCATTCGCGTGATGGGCGTGAGGATGGTGGCGATCCTTACGTGCCAGCGCAGCGCAGTACATGTGTGCCCAGCAAGCTGTAAATCAACTGGAGCACTACGCGCTGTGTAGAGTAGAATGCTGCAGATAGACTTTGCGCAAACGTCGCAATGCAGGATCAACATGTGTGGTGTGAGGTGCAGTGTACCTTCACGTCGCCGGGCTCCACTCGATACGCCATGTCCATAAGCCACTTGCATACACACGACTAACTTGCTACATATCCTCAAGCTGTGTCGTTAAGGTTGGAATCCTGGGAGGATTCTTGTGCTCCACCAAACGCATCGACCCGATGCACGGGCGCATGGGACTGCCGGCTCATACTCGGCATGTGGGATGGTGCAGACGTGATGGTAAGGAGTCATCTCCGTCTGTCCCGTAACACACATTTCCAGCAAGGAGAAGTCGCAAACTTCAATCCTGTGTGCAGCCGAGGGTGGGCTAGCTGCTGTTGTGCCTCACCTCGAAGGGATCACATCCTGCATCACCAATGGCAAGATGCCAAGTTCCAGTCTCCGATCAGCTAGAGCAGACGACTCAATCATCGTTCGGCCCACCTCGCGACTAGCCAGCTAGCCTTGTGTGTGGATCGGATTCTATACATTACTTACCCCAGTGGAGCTGGTCAGAACACCGCGCCATGGCCAGTTATATTGTACCACCTACGCATGGCCGCGCGCTGGACGACGGGAACTGTTCTGCACGCCTCTGCCGGATTCCTCGGGACTTTTTTCCAGGTGCAACCTAGGTGGACTTAGGTGCGGCTGGAGCGCATATAACCACGCTATCGGTCGTCCCGACGTTCCGTTCCTGCTGTCACTGTCGCTGTCGCTGTCACATCTCATCCTGACCCAAGAAAATAAAAGTGATCTGCGTATCTAACGGCCGGGTGCCCTCACCACTGGTTTACCGTACTCCTGGGATTTGTTCTTTCGTTATTTTTCATCTGAACTTCATTGCAATGTCGTCGCCGGTGGGAGCAGGTCCGTCGGGAGCAAAAGATGGAAGTCGACGTCTTGATTTGGGTAAATATGTGAAGAAATTCGGCAGTATATTCCGGAGAGGAAAGTCGAGTAAAAAGAGCGTTTCGTCAATACCAGCTCCTCCTATCCGCCACGCCGAGCCAGAAGAAGTCGTAGACAATGAAGATGGAAGAAACGTCGCCACGATTGAGCAAGTCGCACATCCAGAAACAACAATCGAGCAAGACCCAACAACTGCGTACGTTCCAAGCCAACATATGCCTCACCATCACTGACCAAATCAGTCCCATCACCACACAAACCGACCCCATACCCACGCCCTCACTCCCTCCCTCCACACAACCCCTCGACCGCACAACCATGCAGCAACAACGAGCCCACCTCCTCTTCACAAAATACAGCCTAAACCTCGAATCCCACGAGCTAATCTCCCTCCCCGTCCCCGCGCCCTACATCCAGCGCGTCGAAAAGCCCATCCGCATGCGCATCCACCGGAGCTGCCACCAGTGCGGCACTTCCTACGGGTCCTTAAAAACCTGCCCCCAATGCACACACAAGCGGTGTAAAAAGTGTCCGCGGTACCCCAACAAGAAGAACCCCCCTCCTCTACAACCATCAAGCGACACCAGCGCAGAAACAACCACAGAGATCGACTTGCCCCCCCGCCGCCGCCGCAAACTCCTCCTCTCCACCACCACGCCCGCCGGGAACGAGCGCGCGTATAACCCCCCGCAGCAGCGCATAAGACGCACATGTCATAAATGCTCCGCCTTGTTCGTCCCGCATACAGCGACCATCTGCCCGCAGTGCGCACACACGCGCTGCACGAAATGTCCCCGCGACCCCGCGAAACGCACGAAATGGCCCGCTGCGTATCCGGGGGACGTTGAGCCCGAGTCCGAGTCCGATTCCGCCAACGATAGTGGAGATGGTGGGAATATATCAGGTGCAGAGGAGATACCCGACAGAGCGCAGCGCTTGTGGAGAAAACCGCGCATGCGTGTGCGGTGGTCGTGTTCGCAGTGCGCGACGCTGTTTTCTAGCGAGCAGATGGTGTGTGGGGGGTGTGGGCATGAGCGGTGTGGGGAGTGTGTTAGGTGGCCGTAGGTTTTACCCCCCCTTTGAACTAGGAACTGGCTTGAAGGCTGGTTGCATGGGTGGTATTGTGCTGACTTTTTTGCAGGCCGAAGACTGTCAAGACGGAACGCCGGTTTGATGATGGGGTTGTGGGGGCGGTGGAGGAGAGGCTGAGGGGGTTGAGTGTTCGTGGTGGGGCGGGGACGTAGGGTGGGTTTGGGTATGGGGTGGAGATGGGTATGAGTATGAAAAGGGTTATCGACTTACGGTTCTTCTTGCCCTGACAAGTGAGTTGACGACAGGGGGTAAGCGGGTATTTGTGCTTCTCGTTACGACGAGATACATGACCTAAGCATTCGTCCATGCTTGCCTTTGTCTCTCGTGCAATATATCAACATGTTAGTAGGCCCGTCCAACAATTATCAGTAAAGCAAGAAGAAGATGAGAGATATAAATGCCATACCTAAACCCACCACCTAAAAGCGCCCAGGGTATACCCATCCCATCCCATCTACAGCTTGAAATGCAACACATCGATTACCATAAACATACGCCTCGCAATGCCGACCCCCTCACCTCCCCTCCTTACAGAAAAAGGATACATCTCAAAACGCAAACCCCTGCCCAAAGTCCATCCCCCCATCCTCCAAGCTCTCCACATGCATAAAATCATCCAAATCAAAGCTCTCCTGCCCCCCCGCCGGCGCATACTCCAAGCCCTGCATCTCCCCCTGCGCACTCTGACTCTGACTCTGACGCTGCTCAACCACCCCCTCCAGCCCCTCCACAAGCCTACACCCCTTCGGCACACTGGCCCCAAACGCACCCACCCTATCACTTTTGGCAACCCCCCTACTCTTCCCCACCCCCGTCGCATCGCCCCTAGAATTCATCCAAATGCCATTCCCGCCCTCATTATTCTTGATCGCCTTGGTAAACGAGTCCTGAAACACAATGCTCGTCTCGTACCATCTCCCCTTGATTTCTTCGATAGGTAGGCGGGCGAGCGGGGAGATGAGGCGCCAGTATGCTGCGGTGCGGGACATGGGGATGAGGGCGCGGTTTCGCCAGGCCATGTCTTCGCGCATGCGGGAGGGGATATTTGCATTTTGCTGCGGGGGGTCCGGGGGGTTATTTGGGTCCGGGGCGGGCAGCGTGGAGAAGCTGTAGATGTCGCCTAGGACGTAGACTTGCGAGGAGGGTTGTTTGCCGAGGAGGCCTGGGACGAGGCGCTCGATGATGTCTGCGATGACCATTAGGTCTGTGCCGCTGCCGATACGCAGACGGACGGCTTCGCCGCGCCAGATCTTTTCGGCGCCCAGGTAGATGGCGTTGTAGTGGCGCTCTTCCATGCCGTTTGTGGACGTGGTTTTGAGGCGCTCGGCGAGCGTGTAGGTCGAGTCAATGGCTTTGGCGGCCATGATGCTTGCGTCGACGTCGGCGATGCCTTGGCCGAATTGGCCGGAGAGCAGGGCGCGCCAGTCGACCTGCGCGTAGGTGAGGTTGGGGTTCTGCTGGAGGTAGGCGAAGGTGCCTGAGGGTGCGGACCACGCGAGCCAGGGCTTGAGGTGCTGGTCGGAGGTGACGAGCTCCTGGGCGGGGGAGTCGAAGGGGTGGGAGAGCGGCTGGACGAGGTAGGATTTGTCGTCTTTGACGGCCCAGCGGCGCACGACGAGCCCCAGGCCCCAGGCTGATGTCTTGGGGCGGTAGAACCACACGACCTCGCCCGTGCGGCAGAGGAACTTATTGTACTGGTGGTCGACCTGCTGCTCGGCGGACCGGGGCTGTGGCAGGGGCGTCGACTGGAGTGTGGTGGGTGGTCGGATCTGTGGCGCACTGGGGGCGGGGGCGGGCGTGGGTGGCTTCACAGCGGACGGCAGCTGGACGGGCGCGGCGGTCGAGGGTCGACGGGCGGGTATCTGGACGACTGGATTGCGGCCGACAACCGTGTGCTGGGGAGGCAGCGTCGCAGACGGAGCGGTGACAGCGGGCGGGGCGACGGCGGGCTTCTCGGCATCGAGCTGGACGGGCGAGCACATCTTGCAGGTGCAGTTCTGGTAGTCGCTCGTCTCGTCGGTGCACAGCCAGAGCAGGTGGGGGAAGAAGTCGGCCGGGCTGCGGTAGCGCTTGCGCGGGCCCTTGGGGTAGCCATACAGGTATGCATCCTGACGGTCGTGGCCGCCGCCCGAGTGGTTCTTGACGAGCTTGGCCTGGCCGTCGGCCTTTGTCTTGATGTGCTCGTAGAGCTTGTAGTTTTCGGGAAAGTCCCAGAGGATGCACTGCTGCCATTTATCTGAACAATCTGCATTAGTACTGTCCATGTCATCATCCTCACTCTGGACCTGCACTGTCTCTCGTCGTAAGTTCTTACCTTCATGCTCCTTGGCACCAATCTCGCGCAGCAGCATGCCGCCCAGCTTCTTGCGCCAGTCCGTGTGCTTGGGGTCGTCCTTTTCAATCAGGCGGTAGAAGTCGCACTGGCCCTGCTCATTCGGGGTGCGGTCGAGCTGCTCCTGGGTCGGCCCGTTGCGCACGACGCGCCCCTTCTGGTTGACGACATCGTGGCCGTCGGACTTGACGGGGAAGATGGGGTAGAAGGGCGTCAGGGGCTGGTGCTGCATCGTGTCGTGTGCCGCTGCTCTGCCTCTTCTTGTACCGCGCAGACGTCGTCGAACAACGCGTCGGGGTTTAGCGGAGACAAGCCGCTAGTCTTCGAGACGCGACTGTCACAATCGCGAAATCTGTCCCGCGCCACGCAGCATCCTTTCACTGCTCACCATCACCGCCACCACTGGGATATCGGCGTCATGGCTGGGACTAGATTGGCGTGGGAGAATTGACATCCCTTCACCATCACCATCACCCCTTTTTTGTATATCATCAGCCTGTTTCCCGTCATGCCTTACATATAACGTCGCGCATTGATACCCTTATTCACTGCTGTCCCTCCCCTTTCCCCCGCCGGTGACGTCCAGCATTCCAGCCATGCCCACGACGCCCAAAGACAGACGGGGCGGCCATCTGCAGGGCCTGCTCGCCCAGTTTGGTTCGCAGAGCTCAGCAGAGTCGGCCACCAAAATGCGCAGGATGTCGTCACAGCACGAACCCGCTGCTCAGCCCGAGAGCAAACGCGCGCTCAGGCAGCAAACAGCCCCAAATTACGCCGCCTCCGAACCCTCCACCGCCTCGTCGCCCGACGCGTCTGTTGCAACCCCCGACCCCAAGCCTTCCAAGCGCACGCGCCGTGCCACTGTCAAGGACACTCCCTCTTCGCCCACCTCTGAGCAGGACCCTGAAGAAGCCTCCGACTCCAGCGAAGACGAGCTTGCTCGGTCGGTGCGCCCAGTACGCACACGGGGCTGGAAGGCGAGTGCACGCAGCAGCGCCCGCTACAGTGACCTCAAGATGGAGGCTCGCAAGAAGGATAAGGCCGACGACGGGTTGCGCCGGAGTACGCGCAGCAGGAAGAGCAACATTCTGGAGTCAGACACGCTCGACATCACCCCGCCGCCATCGTCGAAGCGAAAGGCCCTGCCGCGCAAGCTAGACACCGCGCGGGCTCGTCTGCGAGACGACATCGCCCACAAGACCAAGGCCAAGGCTGACAACTTCCTCGTCGCGAACAAGGACTTCTTCCTGCCGCTGCTCCCGCCCACCAACTACGTGTCGAGGCTCGTCACCCGCCACGATGCAAAGCCTATTGTGGAGTACACAGAGCTCACCGACCAGCCCGAGGGCGTCACCGCGACCATGAAGCCTTACCAGCTCTCCGGCCTGTCGTACCTCGTCCACCTCTACAACAACGGCTTCTCGGGCATCCTGGGCGACGAGATGGGTCTTGGAAAGACACTGCAAACCCTCTCCCTCTTCCAACACCTCGAGGAGCTGGACGAGAAGAACGGCGTGACCTCCGAGGAACTCCGCCCATACCTTGTTGTCTGCCCACTCAGCGTGCTCAATTCTTGGGTCACTGAGGCCCAGAAGTGGGTTCCTGGCCTCAGAGTCCTCCGCTTCCACGGCGCAGTCAACGAGCGCGCCCGCCTCAAGCGAGTCGCCGTCGGTTTGGAGGATCTCAAAGGAAACGAGACGTCGCAAGCAAAAGATCGCAAGGCTTCCCGCAAAGCTGGCATCAAAGTTGGCAAGATCTCAAAAGACCAAGGCTCCAGCTCATTCAAGATCATCGTCACGACATACGACACATTTCAAGCCGAGCAGGCGTGGTTCAAGATGACTTTCCTCTGGCGCTACGTCGTGCTCGACGAGGGGCACAAGATTAAGAGCAGTGTCACGCAGATTTCCACCGCCTTGAGGAACATTAGCTCCGAGTACCGTCTCATCCTGACTGGCACGCCTCTCCAGAACAACTTGGCCGAGATGTGGGCGCTCCTGGCCTGGCTCTATCCCAACGTCTTCGTCGACACAACCGAAGTGCTCTTCAAAGAGTCTTTCGATCTCAACCGTGGCAAGGTCAATCGCCAGACTATGGACGACGCCCGTCGCTTGCTCGAGCTGATTATGCTCCGCCGCATGAAGGACAGTCCAAGTGTTCAACTAGGCCTTCCACCCAAAGAGGAGATCCTTCTCTACGTGCCTCTGACGCCTATGCAGCGGTTCTGGTACACGAGGCTTCTCACTCGCGTCGACGATCGCATGCTCAACGAGCTGTTTGCCGACGGTAAGCAGAAGGAGAAGGCAGCCATTACGGAGGACGCGAAAGAGAAAGAAATCCTCGATCGGATGGAGAAGTTGGGGCACAGTGCCGGCACAAGCGAATGGGAAGAAACCGCCGAGATCATGCGTCAGGCTATTGCCAAGGAGCAGGTCGGGTCTGAAGTCAAGTCTGCCTGGCAGAAGCTGATGAATCTTGTCATGCAGCTGCGCAAGTGCTGCTCTCATCCCTACCTTCTTCCTGACGTAGCTCCGGATCCATACTATCTGGGTGGGCATGTTATTCGTGCGTCGGGAAAGTTCATCCTCCTGGATAAACTGCTCAGACACTCCATCTTCGAACAGGGCAAGAAGGTTCTCATCTTCTCGGGCTTCACGCGCACTCTCGACTGTTGTGAGGATCTCCTATCGCTCATCAGCAACCAGGGCGAACGTTTCAGGCATCTTCGCCTGGATGGTGGCTCCGCTCGTGCTCGTCGCAATCTGGACATTCGCCTCTTCAACCAGCAGGGATCGGAGTATAAAGTGATGCTCCTTTCCACTCGAGCAGGAGGTCTGGGCATCAACCTCACCAGTGCTGAAGATGTCATCTTCCTCGACGAAGATTGGAATCCACAGATCACCCTGCAAGCTGAGGCTCGCGCCCACCGCATCGGCCAGACAAAGCCCGTCACCATCTACAAGCTCTGCACCCAGGGCACGGTCGAGGAACAGATGATGGGACGTATCCGGAAGAAGCTCTATCTGTCGGCGAAGATCACAGAGTCCATGCAGAACATCCACGGCAAACAGACAGTCACCAAGAGCAAGGGGCGCCAGTCAATCGCAGAGGACATGCCTCAGATGGACACCTCCCAGCTGAAGACGCTCGTCCGTCGCGGTGCCCAGACCTTGTCGCACCCCGAGATCGACGCCACGGAGATGATCCAGTGGGATCTCGAGACCATGATGGCAAAGTGCCGTGACAAGCCTGCCGACTTAGCCAACCCCGAAGCGTCGCACTCAGAAATGGATGAGGAGAAATGGCTCTCAGTCATGGAGCGCGTCGAATGCGCCGTCTTCGACGGCAAGCGCTACCAACGCAAGCTCGACACAAAAGCCAGCCAGGCCGCCGCCAACATCCTCCCCGACACCATCACGCGCGAAGACCGCCGCCGGGGAAAAAACACAACAGTCATGCTCAACGGCTACGCCATCAACAAAGAATCCATGAACTGCGGCGCCTGGGAAGCCGTCCCCACACTAGCCGGCAAAGACCCCCGTCTTGCCGACCCCGTCCGCGAGGGCCGCCGCCAATTCGCCCACGAATCCCACTGCCTGTCGTGCTTCGAGGGCGACGACAACGCACACATGATCACGTGCAAGAGCTGCCCGCGCGCATACCACTTCGACTGCCTCGACGCGCCCTACCAGGCCAAAGTCCGCGGCTTCACGGGCTTCTTCTGCCCCCAGCACAACTGCACAGATTGCGCGAAGAACACGACAGATGCAGGCGGCCTTATCTTCCGCTGCAGATGGTGTCCCCGCGGCTTCTGCGAGGACTGCCTCGACTGGGATGCTACGGTGCTGGTTGGCGAGAATCTGCCCGAGCTGGAACTCCTCGGTGAGGGGCCCTCGCCGGGGGGGTTTTACGTCAAGTGCCCCGATTGCATCGACCAGTGCAAAGACAGCGCCGAGCACAACGACTGGCTGACTGGCATGGAAGAAGCGTACAAAGACCAGCACGATATCTGGGTCCGGGAACGCGCACAGGCACAGCGAGAAATGGAAGAGCGTGACGCGCTGGCCGCAAACATGCCCAAAAACAACGACAAACCTCTACAACAGGAAGTCATAGCGTCAAACAGCGCGCTGCCCCTGCTGGTTAAATCCTCCCTCCAGCGCCCCAGCTTCGGCGTCGTCGAAGATCACAGCACCGATACAGACGATGAAGTCCCCTCCCTGACGGATACCTCGCTCCCTACGCCCGCTCTCGCCGTTTCGCCGATGCCTGCTGATCTGCCTCCAAAGGCGAAAAAACATAAGCGTGTGGCGTCTGAGGCGGAGGGGCGCGTTGAGAAGAAAGTGAGGCTTGATGCGGGGGTTTGGAGTCCGGCGGGGGATTTGTTGGTCGGTGGGGAGGGGGAGTAGGGTGGGTGTGCGGATTAGGGGGTTGGATTGGGTCGGGGGTTGAATGGGTGGGTGGGGTGCGGTGGGGATATACCCTTTTTTTCTTCTTGTATATGTGTGCTTTCTATAGCCATGTCGTGTCGTTGCGATGGCATATCTTGGTACCGGGATCATGGATGGATGGATGGATGGATGGATAAGTAGATAGAAGAAATGATATGATGTACATCACAAAGCAAGCGCCACCCTGCGCTCAAGGGGGTAAGGGAACGACGAGGATGGAAAGCGAGAAAGCGAGAGAGAGAGAGGGAATGATACTAAAAAAGAGGGCATTAAAAACACTTTACAACACGACAACCTCACCCAAGAAATCCATCGTTCGTCTCAGCAGTCTGAATTCAAATATGTTGGTTGGGGAGGAAAACTCGCATAGCAAACTCAATATAATGATATGAACTATTCCCCTCTTAGTTTTTTAGAAAGACTGGAAACTAAGGTGCAGCGAGATCTGGCAACAGCTTGACAAACTACATGTATTATTAGTCTGGGAGAGTCTTATGCCTACCAGGCATGCACATTCGATAAATCTATTAGCGTATTTGCACGGAAAAAAAAACAATGACGTACCCCCCAACACCCAAACCATCCGCCATCCACTATCCAAACTCCCCATAAACGCGTAAACCCACCACCACCACCATCTCCCCCACACAACCCGCCAGCCAAAAAAAAAAAAAAACAGCAATGATCCTCCGCCCCTCCCCCTCCCTGTTCCTCCGCAGCGCCCCACCACGCCCCCAAACCCGCGCCTTCACGCTCCTCAACCCCACAGCGCGCTCGCACAAAAACCGCCTCTTCGACTCCGTCCGCCAGCCCACCGACCTGCACACTTTGACCCTGCTCAACGCGGCCGACAACCGCGCGCTAATCACCCTCTGGAGCGCATCGTGGTGCACGTCCTGCCAGGCCGTCAAACCGCTGCTACGCTCGCTGATTGAGGACGAGCGCGTGGGGGAGCGCGAGGGCGGGCTGGGGTTCGTGGAGGTGGAGATTGATTCTAGCTTGATTGGGGATTTGCCGATTATCTATAGGGTGAGTTCGTGTGTGTTTCCTCGTTTGGGGGGTTGTTATGGTGTAGGAGGATGGCTGACGGGCTTTGTAACGCAGATTAATAGTATGCCTACGTTGCTGGCGTTTAGTCGGCAGGAGGCGCAGGAGGATACGAAACTTACGAGGGTGGAGGATATGACGAATAAGGATACGTTGCGTAATTGGCTGCTTGATGAGGCGAGGCGGGGTGGGCGGCAGGGTGGTGGGGGAGGGAAGGGGTGGTTTGGGTGGTAGGTGGGGAGAGAGGGAAGAGTGCTGTGTGGTATTGTTGAAGACTTCGCGTTGGCCAGGGCACAAATGAGCGTGCGTGCAAAGGCTAGGCGGCGGAGGTGCATCAGGACGATGCTGGTGAGTAAATTGGTGTGCAGGTGGAATGGGATAGGGCACAAACTGACGAGGTGCAGTACATTAGACGAAATTACCCTCATGCCCCAGCTGCGGGAGCTGAGAACTCCGAGTCGTAGACCAGACTAGTTGTCTGAAAAAGTTTGGATACGCGTTGAACATCCGCCGTCTGCATACACTGCACTTGGGAGTTTTCTCCAATACTACATACACTACACGTATTTGAATATTTCGCCCGCTCGTCATGTATAGCACGCAAGATAATCGTAAGAGCAATGCTTCGAGTTGCCTTCTTGACGGAATGAAAGCATCATCTTAGAGTACATGGCGCTCAACTTCCAGACTTGCTGGTGGAACTCAACTTCGGAGCGCATGGCTTGCCACCCTTGATCACTCGTCTTTCGGCTGGGACTCCCGCCCTTGTCAATGAGAGTTAGTATCCACGCTTTGTCAAGGTACTGTTGGATGGACTTGCAATTTGGCGCCAAAGCGCGTTGTAGCTAGACCAAGTGCGGGGGACGATCTGTGGCCGATGTTGAAGATTTCGTGGGACGCGACGACCCTGGTTGAAAAAGCATTAAACATGTTTGCTGACACGTATCAATGTGTTGGTTGTTTGCAGTTGTTGGAGGTCATGGCTGGCGAACCCGGAGGAGGTTCTGAAGTCGAAGAAACCGTGTTGATGGTCAGTGTCATCTGCTTTGGATTCTTGGCCGTGGGCTGGTGCAGCTTGGTTAGGAAATGCATGCAGATGAACAGTGAAGCATAACAGCGCGAGCTATAACGTACCATCTCAAGTTCCGCCTCAACAAGTGGCTGGATGACGATGCGAGGGCGTTGTTCCTCCTCAATCTCACCCTTGTCATCCTCGTCATCCTCACCCTCATCCTCGCTCTCGTCCTCGCCCGCGCCATCGTCGTCTTCGTCCTCGTCCTCCATTGCCTCAGAGTCAGTCATTGCAGCTTCCTCGTCCTCCATATCCTCATCCAACATCTCCTGCTCTTGTTCTTGTAAAGAAGACTGTAGCACATCAAGCTCCTCGCGCACCTGGGCCAAGAACTTGTCCATAATTCCGTCTCTACCCTCTGGATTCCAAAGGCGTGTTGTGCGCCACAGGGACTCTGCCTCCATGCGATAGGCGTCTGCTTCATACCAATCCCCAGTAGTTGCGCTGAGTAATGTGAGGGTTTTCATGCGATGGTATCGTGGGATAGCAGGGCTTTCCAGGAGCTCATGACCTTTAGCAAGACACTCCTCGAGTTTGTTGGCGTTGTAGAGGTTAGACATCTCACGGAAACCTTCACTGAAGTTTATGTGGATTGCGCTTGCCTTCTCGGTGAACATCGTCATTGGCGTTTGAAGAAGAGCGGGGGGGTGGTTGAGCGAGGTGAAGTGCCGTTACGTGAACGTGAACGTGACCTGGTTTTGACAACTGTAGCTCGTAGCGTTGGTGGTTCTGTGAGAAGTTGGAGTGTCGCTTGTTGGAATAATCGAACGGGTTGCCGAGAAAGTGAGAGGTTGTCTGGCAATGTTCGTGTGGCACGACTGGGTCTAATCAGGAAAGAGCGCACGCCAAACAGTGAAAGGTTGGTGTGAGTAAATATCATACAAACATCAAAATATTTTCTATCAAGCACCCTGCATCCCCTTCTCAACCCAACATCCTGTCAACTTGTCGACTTTCAGCCTGTCCACCTGCCAAGCTGCAGTGTAGCCAGCATCCTTGAGACGGCCTGTAATAACCCTCATCACGACTAAAACAACCTTCCGCTCCTCCGCTCCAAGCCCTGCAGCCCTCGGTTCTATTTGAATTTCTCGTCCGCTCAAATCTCTTGCTAATCATGACTAGTCGATTGAAGAAGACGAAAAAGGCGAAGAAGCCTCTGAGAGTACCATCGGCAACTGCTGCCTCAAGCAGCAAGTTGACCAAGGACAGAACCCCTCAACCTGTTGACGACGACTCTAATTCCAATTTTGATCCTGGCCATAGAAAAAGCCCCAGCTATAGATTCGAAAGCGTCGACGAAAGGTACAACCCCTCTATTCAATGATGAATCTAGCTCTGTGTCCGAGCATGTGGATAGCAGGACATTTTCTACATAGTATCGATCTCTATAGACCTACCTTGCAACCGTAGGTGCAATCGTGTTACGGCGACCTCATATCTCGGTAAATTGAAAACCCAGTAATCAAGGTGCAGTAAAGTCTTGCAACAGATAGACAATAACATCCAAGATTGGTATAAGAGACTATACTAAGATTCTTGGCTGTGTATGCCTTACATACAGTTCTTGTAAATTCTATTGGTATTCCTTTGTAACTTTTAGTAGCTACAAAGAACTCCTTACTTTCTACTTTCACACATGACCAAGATCTCATGTACACACAAGTTCGCATCGTACTCCCGCTTGGCTAGGACTGCAGAGGAATTGTCGAGTCACATCAACATAGAACCGGAACAAACGATGCAAAGACTTTTCGTCATTACCCATTATCTCAACCGTTACTGTATTTTTACAACATACTTCATATTCACACATCTCCTATATCTACAGCTCGGTATGACCCGAGCCACAAGGCTGGCCATGATGTCCATGTCCACCACGATCGAACCTGCTCACAGCCCTCGCCTTATCAGCAGTCCTACGCCTGAGCTTCTGACCCGGTCGGGGAATACCCGCCCAGTCAACGGCATACTTGGCGACCGAGTTAGCAATGCTCTGAGTATTGAGCAGGTAGACGTCGTTGTCGAGGTTGTCGATGTTGTCGCAGGCCTTGTGGTAGCAGGCATCAAGCGGTTGGCCGGCTTCGCCGCCGAAAAGAAGAGCTTCCTCGGCAGTCTTGAGCGTCTCGGCGCCGGTGAAGAGACCGCCGGATGGAATGCCATTCTCCAGGAATGCGGCGTAGTCGGAGCGGAGAGTGAAGAGCGAGGGGACGTGTGCCTTGCCCTTTGACTCGTAGAAGGCTTCAAAGTCCTTCTCGATGGTGTCGGAGCCGGCGGGACCGGAGAAGTTGAAGGCGCTACCGTCACCGTCGTAAATTCCTAGGACGTAGTTTGGCGAGGCAATCTATCACATGTTAGCGATCGATTTATCCTGTGAGGTCGGGGTCGCTTACCATGTCGAAGTTGAGATAGGCGCGGATCTTGGCCACTTCCTGAGGCCCACCGCTAATAGTCCCGTTCAGAGTCCTCAGGTAGTGGAAAGAGCCAAGTTTTCCGAACTCCTCGGCTGAGTACCATCCAAACCTGACAGCGTTCTTGACCTTGAATTTGGCGAGGGCCTTGGCTACAACGAGGGATCCGATGGAACCGGAGCCGTCGTCGTTGATGCCAGGGCCGGCATAAACCGAGTCGGAGTGACCACCAATCATGAGAACGTTATCGTGGTCTCCGCCCTTAGTCTCAGCGATGACGTTGTAGCTGACACGCTGCTCCTCAATGGTGTTCACAAAGACGGTGCCTTGGGCCGAACCAGCTGCAATAGCAGCGATGATCTGATTGCCGACCTCCTGAGTCACACCGACAGTGGGAGCGTAAGTACCAACGGCACCAAGAGTTCCTGACAGAGCCTGGAGAGGGAGGTTGTTGTAGATGATGACGGCAGCCGCACCAGCAGCTTTGGCGGTTGTAGCCTTGGCACCGAATGTGCATGTGCCTCGCGAGATGAGAGCAATCTTGCCAGAAACCTCAGCAGGGTAGTCGGAAGCATCGCATCCGAGGTTGTTCACGCGAACGATAGGGCCAGTGAAGTTGCCAGAAGGTCCGTATGTCATGTATTCAGCCGGAACCGACGAATTGCCACCAACCGAGAGTCTGACAGTGGCAGCTGAGAAGAGTTCAGTGAATGGCTGCTTGTAGACGTCGTAGTATCCGGTCGCCAGAAGCTCCTGATAGAGCCATTCTGCCGTGGCATTATGACCTCCACCACCAAAAGCGCGGTTACCTCCATTGGCAGTGGCGATGTCTTGGAGCTTCTGAGAGCCAGCGAGCAAAGCCTCGAGCGTAATCTCCTTCTGGAGCGCCTCGGAAGAGACGAGCTTTTGAGGATGCGCAGGCTTTGAGGGAGTCGGCTTAGGAGGACTTGGCTTCCAGTCGTTGGCCAAGGCAGGGGCAGTGAGCAAAGTCGCGCCGGCGACGAGCGTAGAAACCTTCATCTTGACGACTGATAGAAGAAACGAAGGAAGAGAAGCTGTGTCACACCAAGTCCAAGGATTCCAGGAAAGCAACCATGCTATATACCTACCCCGGTGTCGATATCGCGTGCCTTACACAGAACCAAGAGAACATCGCGTGCCAGAGGTCTCTAACCTAGACAGGCAGCTGCGAAACCAACGGACCGCATCATTCTCCAGGAACGAAATGCAGTGACCAGCCTACAATTTTGATTGACAACCTGCATCTTGGCTGCGTGAGGGGACTGTGATATATGGGGAAGGAGAGGAGCGTAGTCGCTTGGCGGAGAACTTGAACCGAGAGCGGAGCTTCTCCGGAGATTGGGCCAAGACTGACGGTCCCCGCTTCGTGTTCGTTAGTGAACGCCACAATCTGTTTAACTGAGGTTTGTCGCCAGTTAGTTGTTGCTTGTCTGTCTATGATGACATGTATCCATGTCCTTTGGTGGCAGTATGGCACTTTTCGAGGTGTCTGATGGCGAAGGACGCGAGATCATCTCAGTCTTTTTGACGTCGTACTGCCAAGACGCATGTGTGAAACCATTCCCTCAAGCACCATGAGAAGCCGCAAGCTGTCAAGGTTGGAAGTCTCTATGTAACATTTCCAACATCTAACTTCGCAAGAACCGGCTTAATCGGAATGACTGCGTTCCTATAACGACTTTGCTTCGAGACGAAGGTATTCTGAACTAACGGCATCCATATTGTTAACTTGGACTTCGAGTATGGTTGGGTTGCTCCGCGGCGCACAGGCATACATTCGGCTCACTCGAGAAGCATGCTTGATGAAAGATGAATGGAACGAGTGGTGACGGCGGAACATCATACTCTCCACATGACATATACAACGAACAAAGGCGAGCAGGCATCCCAATAAAATTTGAACAAGCGTCGCAGCACGATGTCACCACACATGCTCGAATTGTGCGACTCAGATTACAATGTGCTCAATCTACCGCATACCATCTTGTGTTCCAGCCTAGCATCCAATAACAACCTTGCAACATTCATATGCTCTAAGCCTGAGACCCCTTCTGCATCTTAACTATAAAAGCACCACGCTCCATCGTGTTGATGAGAATGTATCCGCTCTTGAAAAGCGCATAGCTGGACCACGTGCCGACGAAATCGATACTGCCACCGCCGGCCATGTTGTCATCCTCTGGGTAGATATCTGCCGTCACCATTAGCCACTGTCAAATCACTTTAGCGAAGAACAACGTACCGAAGAAGCCAACTTCCTTCACGCCCTTGCCCGTAGGATCAGTGGGAATGGACCTGACATCCAAAACGCGGAAACCAGTGCCATAGTTCGACTGATATGCGAATCCGTTGGAAACATACTGGTTGTGGTCAATACCCTTGGCGGCACTCTTGTACAGGCCAGTCTGCTTCGGTGCCTTCAGGTTACTGATGTCCCAGATGTACGTGACGGGATTGCCAGTGGCTCCAGCACCCGTCTTGTCATACTCGTCATATTCGTCATCCAAGAGAAGATAACGCTGGTTCTTGGGGTCCAGAACACAGCCTTGGTGTGTGTAAGCTGCGCCTTGGTAGGAAGTGATGGAAAGGACGACAGGGGCGGTCTTGCTGGTGATGTCGTAGATTGTGAGTGAGTCTTCGTTGTAGCCGTAGCAGATCTCACGACCTTCGTATCGGGTGTCAGGGCCATGGTAGATCAGGCACTGAGCATCGTGAACGTAGCCGTCAGCGGAGGCACTATGATTGTCAGTTACATTTCCCATACCATGACAGATTCGAACACTCACCACCCAGGGCTGGTGGGCTTGGCGGGGTTCGAGATATCAATGAAGATGATACCCGACTTGCACTTGTCCGTCCTCGGCATCGCACCAACAGAGTAGATGAATTTACCCTCGGGGTTTGTCACCACATTGTGTGTACGACCCACAGGTAGACCGGCATAGTGTCCAGCAAGATCTTTCGTGTTGCTGAAGGTAACAGGTTTCGCAGGGTCGACGGTAAGCAGCTTCTTCATGTCGAACATCTGGATGCCATGGCCCTGAGCTTCACTGCCAATGATCATAAGATCGTTGTGGGCACGAATCTCACGCCATTGGCTAGGGACGGAGAACTGGGGGAGACGTCCCAGATATGAGAGCTTGCCCGCTGCAGTGACTTCTGCAAATGCGGTACCGTCTGATTGCCCGATGGCGACGAACTCACGGCCAGTGGCTGATGTCCAACCTGCGATATATTAGTTTCGAAGATCTCTGCGACACGTCTTGCGAGTTCTTACCCCATGACGAGGAACCAAAGCCTCGGGTACTTCCAAGGGCCGAGTGAGACAAGAAATGGTGGAGGTCGATCTGGATCGGTAAGTGACTATGTCCTAGAGAGGAGTATCACATCACTAACATTCTTGCATTTGAAGGTGTCCGTATCGGTGATTGCGGTACCATTCACGCACTGGACTACATCGGCAACCTCACG
Source organism: Dothidotthia symphoricarpi CBS 119687 (assembly GCF_010015815.1). NCBI lineage: Eukaryota > Fungi > Ascomycota > Dothideomycetes > Pleosporales > Dothidotthiaceae > Dothidotthia > Dothidotthia symphoricarpi. The sequence goes on along the minus strand of NW_022985017.1, from coordinate 1,287,292 downwards.
GTATTGTGACGAAGCATATGCACCCGCAGCCTCCTGCCTTGCGAATGTTTCCTAGGATTGAACTTAGCGTCCAGTTATGGCTAAGGCCAAAGGGGACAAACCATCTTCAAGGCGATGTTGTTCGCGTGCCTGATACCGGAATCGTAAAGCTTAGCAGCCTTGTCTTCATCCTTCTGCATTTCCCTTGCAGCCGCAAGGACCGACAAGGAGAGGAGGGCGCTGCGAATAAACATGTTGAGTTGAGGTTGAACGAAAGACGTAGGCACAAGTTTGAAGCTGTATAGTAGATTCCTTTAGGGCTTTTATATTCTCGTTGCGCAACATGGTCATGATACTCCGGATAATCCCTTGAAGCATCGCCTACAGCCAATCCAGCAGGTAGTTGGAGCCCTGCCTCTCTCGCAAATGGTGGTTTGCACATCGCGTCCCACACCACATGGAAGTGAAACACCATGATTGGCCCCCACGCATGCCCCGAGCACGGTGTAGATGGAACCGATGTCGTGCGTACAGTGACATTGGCGGTAGCAATTTAGATGAGAGTCTTGGTCTCGACTTAAGAGACGGAATAGGAAGGAGGCGCACTCAAGCATGCCTTGGCGACAGTTCATAGACTGTGTACCAAGACGCCGATCGCCCATAAGTGTGCACACACGATAATAGTGCGCTGTAATGCCTACTCAACACACCGTATTCCTGGGCTTACAATATAGAAAATTGTTCTAAATGGATCTCCCGATACAAGGTTTCCAACTCACATTGAGGCATATCGCCTGTGTGAACTGTAAGACACGGAAAACGCTGGAAGAGATCTCACATGTACTATTATTGTCGCTATTCCAGTCCTTTGTTATGATGTGACCTGCCAAATTGGATAGTTGAGCTTGCAACGCTGCAGCAATCGCGTGTGCATATTAATATATACGTTGTGGTAAGTACTTGGCCTGATATCATGACGTCGGGTGACTTATACAGCTGCGAAGATGACTTATACAGCTGCGAAGATGACTCAGACATTGGCTGGTTGTGTCACAAATGGAAGAATGAGGTGAAAATAGGAAATAGTCATGAAGCGAGGTTGGGCGGCTGGCCTCGGCTCTTGAAACTACTCAATGAAGCCTGTCAGTAACAGACCATCTGCTTTAGGCGACGAGACAGATTCAACGGGAGGACGGTTGGTAGATCTCCGCAACCTTTTGTGGGTCGGTTCCAGAGCTCAAGGTCATGCATGTCTACCTTGCAGTTGTTGAGCATCAGATTGGACACAACTTCACTGCATGGGAGAACAAGGATAATGCTGGACAAGGTCCATAGATAATATCTTATGAGTATATCTGCTTCGTCATGACTTCGTTTTCGTCATCCATGTGTCGTAGCTTCTACAGCAGTCCTGTGCGTAGAGCTCGTCAGATCATCCATCCCCATTTTTACCCTCGCTGCAGATACCATCTACAACTTGGCCTCGACCTTCTTGAGGCACTCCTGGAATTCAGACCAGTTGTACATGACGGCAGCGCATTTGGTCTCTTCGGTAAGGAGCTTGGCCATCTGCTCCATCTTCTCCTTGCCCTCCTCGATGCCGTAGATGCCGACGTAGGCGATGCAGGGGATGCCGGCGCGCATGGCAGCTGTGGCACCGCTCTTGCTGTCCTCGACGGTGACGGTCTCGGCGTTCTTGACGCCGAGCTGCTCACAGGCGAAGTTGTAGATGGCGGGGTCGGGCTTCGAGCTGGGAGGGTCGAGCGAGGAAGCGGCCGAGTAGACGTGCTCGGGAGGGAAGAAGTGGGCGATGCCGGCCTTCTCGATGGAAGCAACGACACGGCTCTTGGCGGAGGTGCTGACAACAGACATGGGGTAGCCCTGCTCCTTGAGCTTGTTGAGCTCTGTGGTGACGCCAGGGCACTCGACGGCCTTCTGGCTGAGCTTGGTGGTGACAGCATCCAGCTCCTGGCCGACGTAGCTCTCGAGGTCCTCTTCGGTCATGGTGAAGTTGTGCTTCTTCTGAAGGCCCTTGAGCATGCCACGGAAGTTGTGGCCGACAAAGTCCTCAAGCAGCGAGTCTGCTGTGTAGCGGGCGTCGATCTTGTACTTCTCCATGACCTTGTTGGTCAGGTCGGCGCAGGCCTCGAAGGCAAGACGCTCCGACTGGACGAGCGTGTTGTCGCAGTCGAGGAGGATGTACTTGACCTGTAACTTTTGTTAGCGTGGGGTAGCGGGGTAGCTTCACACTGCTTACCTTGCCCATGGTTGCGGTTGGTGTGTGTTTGGTGGGTGTTGTTTGGGTGAGGAGTAGTAAGTTGAGGTTGGGCTGATGGTTGAAGAGTGGTAGAGTATTTGAGTGGAGGAAGACGAGGATTTTGTTGGGAGACGTGGAAAATAAAACAGAGCTAGCTGAGTTGTCAGGGAAGGCGGTGCGGAGGTCGGAAGGAGCGCCCCGGCTTTTGGACGCCACTGCTTGCTCAAGATCGGCGGGGGGCGTGGGGTTGTCGATTGGCGATCTCTCTCTCACTTAACGGTTTTCACCTTCACCACCTTCACCACATCCACCATCTTGAATTGCTTATTCTATGCACCTCGCGATAAACGTCCACATTCACCACGCTGATCACAGCCATCTTTCTCTTGCTTTTCTCGCAGCTTCCCCACACCCCACGCTTGAACATGAACACGAACATGCTTTACTTCTGAGTCGTGCGCAGCTTTGCGTCGCGTCGTGTCACCGCAACTGCACTTGGGCCATCATCACGCGTACTGTTTTCCCCCACCGTGTGGGATTCCAGAGCTCCACCGACTGTCAGCGCGGTGTGCGCATTGCTACAGTTCCTGCATACGCTTGTGATGCACCTGCATTTAGATCTTTTGCTAGTGCGAACGCCTCTGAATAACGGTGTGCAACGAACACGTGGAATGTCTTTGGACCGCACAATTAGAAGTAGATTTCATCGTCAAGATTTGTGAGAGGCCGTTATGAGCAACTAAACAATCATATACTATTAGCTTTGAACTTGACTAATGGTCTCATGATCTCATGATTTCATGATCTCGAGAATGAAGTTTATTTGCTAGTCAATCTCTACCTCCGCGCTCAGTAGCAGTGATTTGATCCGTCATGTTGTTGAGAGTGTGCACGCTTCTAGCTGTCTCCAGGAGCTATGAAGTAAGTCTCCAGTGCGTGTTACTCATTCAGATAACTCACTACCCCACTTCATGTTTTGGGTTATAGGTTGCGACACAATCACGGCCCGATTGAAGTGCGGTAGTAGTCATGCATAATAAGTTGCCCTACATACAGAGTATACGCCACATAGCAATAAAGCATGTGTCCGCTCACCCATATCTGACCTCCCCAGTGCCTTCCCTGAACCAGTCGTCAGTTACCAGTCCTTCTTGCGCCGTAGCATAGTTCATGATCGTGCTCTTTGTCGTCGTATACGCATGGTACGCGTCAATGCCATTCTCGCTTCCCACACCTGAACTCTTGATGCCACCCCAGGGCGAACTTGGATCGTTACGATGATGCGTGTTGACCCAACATAGCCCACTCTCAATCTCCTCGGAAACTCTAAATGCTTGCGCAAGGTCCTGCGTCCAGATTGCTGCACCGAGTCCGAACTCGCTGTCGTTTGCCAACTCAATAGCTTGATCCTCGGTATCGAAACCTACTACAACAATGACTGGACCGAATGCTTCCTCTTTCCAGATCCGGGTATCGACAATCTTCTTTGTAGCGCTGTCGGCGAGTACAGTGGGTGGGAAGAAATACCCTTTCGAGAAATCGGCACCGTCGATCGACGAAGTCCCCATCATCCGCTTGCCCCCTGTAACAACAGTTACTCCAGCACTCACCGCATCATCCACCAGAGCTTGAATGTTGCCTAACTGCTTCGCGGAGATGACTGGACCCATCATCGATTCCACATTCTTCGGTGATCCCATTCTCTTTTCAATACTCTGTACTTTGCTCTTGAGTTTTTCGACAACGTCGTTGAGAATGTTGTTGTGCACAACGATGCGAGTGGCTGCAACGCACGTTTGACCGCTCGCAATGAAACTTGCGAAGACAATACCGTTAACAGCCAGGTCAATATGTGCCTGCTCGAAAACGATCAAGGGGGCTTTCCCACCAAGCTCTGCGGTATAATGCGCAAGATTACGTCCAGCAATGGCTCCAATGGCACGACCAGCTGGTGTTCCACCGGTGACATCGACCTTCTTGATGAGTGGGTGCTCTACAAGAGCCTTGCCCGTAGTCAAGCCATCGCCAGGCAATACATTGAACACTCCATCCGGCAACCCTGCTTCTTTGAACAGTTTGCCCAACTCAACACTCGTCAGAGGCGTGAGCTCGCTGGGCTTCAAGACGATCGAATTTCCGGCGGCCAACGCGGGTGCAATCTTCTTGACCGCAATCAACATTGGATGGTTGAAGGGCGTGATTTGAGCAACGACACCAAGGGGCTTGCGATCGATCCAATTGTGTAGCTTGCCCACAGTAGGCAGTACGGATCGTTCCTCCGTTCGGATCAGGGAAGAGTAGTACTTGAACCATTTGACCAGAGTCGGAACTTGCGCATTCATCTCACGAATGGCCCGACCAGTCTGTCGTACCTCTAGCTCAATCAGACGGGGCAAGTTCTTCGTGAGGAGCTCCGCGATCTTGTCGAGTGTGTCCGCACGGACATGGCGTGGAGCTTTTGACCAAACGCCGGACTTGAAAACTTTATGTGCGAGTTTGACTGTGTCATCAACATTGGCAGCTGAAGCAGCGTGACAGTGTGCAAATATTTCTCCGGTTGCTGGGTCTTCAATGGCAAGTCTGGTATGGTGTTAGAAAGTGCAATGTGTCACGCTCGAGGGGCTTGCTGACTGACTGATCCGCGTCTCCTACCGTCTCCTTGCCCTCTACCCACATCGAATATACGTCTGGAGAATTTGAACTCATTGTTGATGGATGCCAAACCTTGATTCAAGGATCGAGGTATCTAATAGAGCAAGATGTAGATGATGATGGACGCGGAGGCGGCCGAACTGTTAGTGGATCACGATAAGATAGCGGCTTAGCCTCCCCACTCTACCATGCCCGTCTTGCTCACTTTCTCACAGTCAGAAGTCCCTTCCCATCGGTCATCTCCAGCTGCCGACGATGTTGACATGTTGTTGTTAGTAGCCGTCGTGCCCGCGATACCGCAATTGATCAACACCCCCAAAAGCCGTTAAATTAAACGTCTTATTGTGAAGACTTCCGGAAAGAACAAGTTGATGAACTACCAGACATACAGAAACATGGCACAACTTATCAAACATGAGACAATTTGGATATAACCAATGATTAAACAGCATTGCCAGGATCAAAAGTGTAACGGTCTCGTCAAGAAACTGCGGACATGATTGCAAATATTATTTTAAATATAACTTCCAATTGCGGAATCATCGAGCAAAATCTCATAGTAACCACAAGAGAGCACTCGAACCGGTAATTCATGCCGCATCCGTGACCGCGCAGTGCAGCAAACATGCCTCAGCAACACTCAGAACGTGAACAATCAGAATCTGAGACGGCTCGAGTAATATGCGTGCAGTACCTCTTCTCCAATTTTGAGACGCATATGCATAACTAGATCGTTTATGGTTCTTTTCATACTGATCTCCCACTATCCAGGATCGGAATTCAAAGGCCGTCGCGCCTCTTGGTTGGCGCCAAAGAGGAGATGCAGAGCGTTGCTTAGCTGTAAAGCGTCGCAAGTCTGAGCCTCTTCCTGCCTATATTCCAGGTTACGCTCTCATGGCAGCCACGAGCTAAGAAAGAGACGAGGAATTGAGGCACGGGTCGTTGTCGTTGTCCATTGGGTGAACCGAAAAGTCATGCGCGTCTGTCGAAAAGTGGAGACATGGACGGCAATGAATTGGTGTTTTGTCCAAGGCGATGTTTTCGAGGACGCCATATCGTTGAATTACGTAGACTGGAAAAAGACTCGTGTAAGTCGAGAGCGTTCGACCCCGTTCAGCGAGGCCTGGATCGTGAAAATACAAAGTAACGAATATTGTACAGACGCCGCAGGCGCGTCCAGCGCTGCACACGACACTCAGGTTTAAGAAAAACGCTATGGCAGTTCCCATTAGCCACGAACTAGGATGTTGCATGTTGTCGTTGATGTCAGAAGTGTAGTGGTTTCAGTTCGCATCCTTGGCTCTTCGACCTATCGCCATGCGTTCAAATGGACATCGGGGTACCACGGGTGTGATGCTAGGGGGTGAAACATGGCTTATGTCGGTCTTCGCACTCCTAAGGGTATCGGTAGACTTTTTGTCGAGTCCGAGGATGCTTAATCCTTTGGAGTTACCTCTTGCTCCCTCCATTCCTCGGCTCACCTCGCCTTCCGCCCCATGTGCGAGCAGCAGTTCGATGATCATGCCTCTCTCTTTTCCTTCCAACTTCGTGCATGTGAGTGCCATTAGTAATGGCGTCTCGCCATCATCTGTTTCATGGTTGACATCCGCTCCCATGTCCACAAAAAACTTTGTCACCCCGAAGGCCCCCGACGTTCTGACAGCGACATGCAGAGGCGTTTCTCCCACAGCATTCGTGGCATCGATTGAGTGGCCTATGGATGCGAGATATTTTACCGTGTCGAGTTGTCGTCCTGAAGTCGCGGCATGCATGACTGAGTGGTATCGGTTTGGTTCCGGCGCTGTGCGAGTAATATCGGCGCCGTATTCGACAAGGATCAGTAGAATATCCAAGGACATCTCATGCGCCGCTCGAATAAAGAAGTAACCGTATTCTGCATGTGCCACCATAGGATTCGCGCCCTCGCATAGTATTCGTTCAACTTCGATTGGAGTTGCTTCTGGCGGAACGTTTGCTAGTATACGATCTACACCCACCCTCTGATCAAGGTCCAGATTCCTCCTGTTTCCTTTGGTCATAGCAATCTTGTCCGAAGTGATGTTTTTGTGGAAAATTGAAACATCCGAGTTGGTATTGGTGGGCGAGTATATTGTTGCTCGTGTCGGCTTCCCCTTCATCATAATATCACTGTGTGTTGATATTTCGGAACACCAACTACGCGCCTTTCTGAGTCGTGACTCGGGTGCTACTAAAGTTCGACCTGAAGAGATGCCATCGTCTGTGTAAAATGTTCCACGAGACGGGAGCAGCCTGCTATGCGAAGTCGGCCTTGCATGCAATGAATCCTCCGTTACACGTATCACCATGGAGTGAGACGGGACGCCTGCGAGCCACGCACCTATACCTTTCTTCGAGGTAGGCCCCACTGGTCGAGTCTCTGGCGGTGGACTGATCCTTCCGCTACGGCGCGATTCGCCTAGACTCGGTTCGAGGGAATCTGGTCGAGGTATCGTTGTTCGCCTCTCCAACTGCGCTCCTGTTGCTATTCCTTCCCGAGCAACAGCTGTGATACATGAGCGAAGCAGGCGAACTGCCTGAAGGAGCGAAGAAAGCCTGTCCCTTGCCGTCTGATTGACGTTTATCTCCTCGATATCCGTCCGCTTCAGTAGGTCATCGCTGCTGGCAGCTAAGCTCGTAACATAACAGTTGATGAGCGAGTCAACAGTGTCTGTTTGACCGAAACTGGTGACGTAAGCGCCTGTTTCACCTAACAAATATGTCGAAGAAGGAAGGGGATTCAGCTTACAGGGCAAGATAGTCAAGGGAGAGATCCAACACTATCCTAGTTGCTTCAAGATCCAACCGTATATTGATCATCAAAGTCCCACTCTTGAGCGATTTCCACTCATCTTTTGGCGAATTGCTGCATGATAGCTTCAAGAACATCTTGTGCAGACGTTCGCTCGTATCATCGCAGGAATCAAGGACTTGTGACACTGCATCGATGAGAGATGTAGGTAGCCTCGATCCTGATGTCGAAAAATCGTCCTGCGCGATCCCTAACCCCGTTCTGAGGATTAAAAGATCGTGATTAATTTGATTGAGGTCGTGTCTTGCCTCGCGAGCCCGTCGCGCAAAGCTACTGACATCGGGTATGACCTGTGTTGTCAGAGTATTAGCACACAGGCGTATTGACGGGATCGAAAAACCTTGCCTGAGCGATAGAAGTGCTTAGCGCAGCACATCTTGCAGCTAAGGTACTGGGCTGAGGCATTGGAGAGCAATGCCGCGATTGCGATACTGGCCTGAATCACAATAAAAACTTTCGAGCTTTGCGGACGTAGTGAAATCAACGCGCGCAATGCGACGGTCGTAGAAGCGTTGAATGGGAACACGCAGAGTGAGGCGATAAAAAATCTAAACGACGTGTTTGGCGCTCGTGAGACTGACAGAACGTCACACTGTATGACACGGTGATGAATGTTCCGTTTTCCGGGATCCTGGTCCCACGACGCGCACGTTGCGGCGTCGAGAGTTGGGATTGCAATTTTGTGAGCATGCGGTTGTTTACGCGCCAGACTTGGAGTCGAGAACGCGTTTGTATCATGGGGCACGTGGGGACAGTTGTGCTATTCGACACAATCACCACGCCTCATGCAGTAAACGACTGTTTAAGAACAGCGGTGGGGTCACAATTACCCCGACTGAATAGCCACCAACAGTGGAAACAGTGGAGATTGGGCTGGGTCGATTCCGGCTAGTGTCGATGGTTGTACTCGGCTGGCATTGGCTCAACGAGTAGGAGTTCTCAGGGGTACCTAGAACGTAGAATCGAAGCCGGCTGGGCAAAGTGGCACCAAAACACGGGAGTGTTGATAAAGACCTGGTACCCATGGCTGAGATCACACAAGGTCTCATTTCTCAGATCTTCGCCGTGGCTGTTGCGTCGGCGAGGGCGGCAGCGGTTAACCACCACCCACATAAGTATTACTCACCACCCACATAAGTCACCATTTTCGAGACCCAGAAACTCATCAATTCTGGGCCAATTTTTGATTTCTGAAACTCAGAATCATCAGAAGTTTACCATTCCAGTCAGTCTATTAAAAAAAGTTAACACTTTTCTACCTAAGTATAGGTAGAAAATGGGAGGAGAAGAGCTTGTTCGTGAACGGAGGAGATGATGCTAAGAAAGTCTATACTATTTTAGGAGGTAGGTCTTTCTTGGCGCGATCTTGTTGGCTGAAACAGCCACTATGAAGTCTTATGTGGGTGGTGGTTAATACTTATGTGGGTGGTGGTTAACCGCTGCCGGCGAGGGCCAGACAACGAAATTCGACACATAGTCTGAAGCGCACCCGAGGTTGGTGGCTTGTCCTTGGCGAACATGCTAATCGGAACTCCCGTTATCGTACGGCTCGTTAGCAAGCAGCCTATGTCGCACTGACTGTTGAGACGAAAAGGAAGCGCATAGCTTAGCTCGTCTATCTGATGTGCTTTAAGTCGCCCGACTCGATCTTCGATGTCGAGTTGCTTACCAGGCCACCCGTCGTAACGCTAATATAGCCGCTGTGGAGCGATCGAGTTAAACACGTACTCGCACAACGACACCAACTGGAAGCGTTCACTCTCCAGCTCTTTCATCTCATCGGTTCCAAAGAAGACGTTTCTAGGTACATCGATGGTGTACTAGCGACGATTAACAAGGATTTCGAATTGCTGTCAAATTGACATTTAGCTCGCCGATTCGGGACGCAAGTGTTACCTTTTTCAATCCACAGCCAATCGAGCATACGTAACGATAGGCCTCAACCGAGCATGAGGCTAGAAGAGCAAAGGACGAGGGCTTGCATTGAATATAAGACAATTTTGCGAATCTTCCAGGACGCGATTGTCGGCGACGGCAACTGTAAATCGGTAGGGCTAAGACAATAAGACGACCTGTTTGCTGCAAGATCTTCTCGGAATGGTGTGGTGCTAGCTCCGCTGCAATCCTCAGACAACCGAAGCTTTTGGCGTTCGTGAAGGAAGGACGAAGCAGCTACGATGTCAGTGTTTGACCATAAAGAAATCCGTTAGCTCAAACGAAGCTCGTACTACGACGGAACCGGCCTCCATGGATCGACTGAACACGTAGAGAGAAGGATAGCGGTCTTCGATGCCGCTACAGGAAGTTGCTATGACCGGTTGATAAACATCATCCAACTGTTTCAATGTTCAGGAGGGGTTGTTGAGAGATAACAGCGTTGTTCTGACGCATCTACAGACACAATAGATTAGTTGCCCAGATCTTGAGACTGAGAGTGGTGAAGGAGGCATACTATCGAGGAGGGATGCATCGATAGGAAGGAAGGAGCGGTACGCGCTATTCTAGTTAGCGTTAGGGTTCATTCCATGCGAAAGAAGAAATCACAAACATTATGGTACTCTCCTGCTCATTCATGCATCATGCTTGGTTACGCTGTCTTTAGCAGTATTATCTTGCGACAGGTCTTACGACAGTCGAGCCTATTTCTGCGATGATCGTTGACGAACCGAGCAAAGGCAAAACGGCTCCTTCGGGGTCTCCAATCAATTATTGTGTCGCACAAGGGCATTGTGCAGAAGTTTCTTTCGTATTGCGTCACGTTTGCGCTGCAACAATACCCGGAAAGATCTTAGTTGGCTTTTCTCGCCGTCTTTTCCGTTTGAATCGCAGCAGGCACAACTGTGTTGCTGCCCGTTGCGATAATTTCATGTGACTGGTGTCTTATGGTAGGCCGTAATCGCAGCCTTGCTGAAGGTAATTACCGTGGCTGGGGAGGTAGATCATCTTAGAGAAAGCCAGCCCCCATCTTTCCTAGCTCCAATCTTCAACTTCCTTGTCAATAATTCAACATCACAAGTACATTAGTGTTTTCTGCATAGCTCGCATGGTTTCCTCAAGCTTCGGCAACGTTACCCCGCCCCACCGGCGTCCACCGTTACCAAACGCCGCACCTTCTTCCACCCAGCTTTGCTTTCATCTGATTACCACCACGCGTTGCCCACGCCGATCGCGTTAGTCGACGACATTGTACCATACTGTACCGCTCTTCATATGCCGGGATTGCTAACATCAAAGCGACTTGTTTCTTTGCAAATTGGAACCGAAGCCTGTCAAGGTACGCACGGCCGCTCTTTCCACTTTCAAGCTTGTCGCAAGATTCTGTAAGCGGCAAGGATTAACAACAACTCAGCCTTTGCCATGATGTCCGACTTCAACGAGGCGAAAACACTCTTGAACCTTGAGAACGTACACACGTGGGCGCGCACAAAATTTCCAGAAGTCTTCTCTGCGCTGCCGAAAGCTTCGAGGGTCACGTTTCTGGACATCGAAGAAACAAGCTATAACAGATCTGTGCAAAGGTCACTGGGGCGTTCGACACATAGCAAGCTCCTTATTATAGGGGAGTACGCTCCAGGATCTGAAGACCCGGACTCTGGAGTTGGTGCCCATGTGCACTCAGACAACGCTGAAGTAAGCTTCTACCGCATCGACGAACCTGCTGGCGGCAAGATGGAGCTGCACCCTGTGAAATCTACGAGTACAGTCGCCTTCTTCGCGCCATTCTGTGATGTTGGGGACGATATGGGAGGCTCAAAGGCAATCTGTCGCGTGTCTGCTATCATACAATACTACTTTTTGGCCGCTGGTTATGTAAGCCATTTAGAAAGGCACAAGCAGGCCCCGCGCATGTTCACGAAAAACTTTGAAGAAGCTTGCCATTGGATCAAGAACGGCGGAGAACGACCGACTCCAGTCCCGTCATCCTCCTCGAGGGCCGCTACTGTACGGCGTGAGAGCAGAGAAAGTATTGAGACAGTAGCACATGCAGTCAGTAAGTGATGGATCGTGAGCCGTCTAATAGAACAGTTCTCACTATCTTGTGTAGCAACCACACCTCGGTCGGTGACCGTCACAGAAGTGAGAGCGTTTGTCCCATTGAAGCGAGAAAGAAAGGGCGACATAACAGATCAACTACGTAAGCCTCAAGAAGGGATTTCATGCGCCTGAATTCCCACTGATGACTTCAGCCAAACCAAAGCGACAAGCACGGGCTCGAAATGTATGTCTTCTCAGCTTCGAGCTCCACAACCTTCTATGGCTTCAACTGATCATTGTAGTCTACGAAGGCGAGTGAAAGCACTCCAACCCAAGGAATTCTCAGCAGCGTCGAAGCCAGCGAGGTTGGCGTCGCACAACTCAGAGATGAGATAGCCTCGCTGATATCTGAAAAGGCTGATCTACAATCGCATCTCAAACATGAAGGACATGCCTACCGTGGCCTCGAGCAAGAACTGGAACAGGCCCAGGAAGCAGCCGCCGAGGCGCAGGCCCGAGCAACTGAGGCGGAAGCTCTTGCAAGAGAATGTCAGAAAGAAGCCAAGAAGTGGAAAACAAAAGCGACACGAGCAGAGAAGGAGGCGGCGACCGCGAAGAACGAGCTCGAAGTGCTTCGGAGTGGTCTGACTAACGAACTCGGTGAGGTATTAAGGAGCTATGGGTTGTAAAAGTGAGGGTACTACACAGGGCTAAAACGTCTTGGGGCGATTAATTGATACCCCCCATTGTTTGTGAAGTACCTCGGAGTGTAAAAGAAGAAAAGCACGACATGAAGAGGATCGCAGTAAGATGGAGATTGGATGAACAAATCTTAGCAGCTCGATAGCATGTTCCACGCATTATACCCTGACTGCCAAATGAATGAAGCGATATATTTCTATTCATAAAGGATTAATACTGCGTCTCATTTATGATGTCCTGACAGATACAAAGAGACAGTGACTCACTTTAACTCTGAAGTGCTTATTAGAAGCCCCTCGGCGTACTATAAACAAATATTTGTTCTATTGAATAGTCGTCTGGAGGCTGAATGACTGTGTTTGTGTTCATTTTGCAGGAGCGAGTCTCGACGAAAAGATAGTTGGAAGTTGTGTCTGTCTTTCTGTGTTTTATTACGACAGATAGATTTCTGGCACATGGACTGTCTATGCCCTGGACTAAGTCCCAGCAGTGTATACTGACTCATTTTCACTGTTATTCGAGCTCCATAATCCCTCTGGGCTCCTGACATAAGTAACATGGAAATCAATGAAACTTGATACAATATACCAACCGTGCTTAAAGATCTTATATTATTCGCATGTAGATCTCCTATGCAAACTCGTTTTCGAAGCCTTGATCAGCTTTACGCCTTTCTATCTACGACTACCTACCTTTTCCTAGAAGGCATATGCTCAAAACTGTATTGCGACTTCCGGTTTAATCCTTTACCGAAGCTATCCATATGTTCGGGTTGACCTTTGTTCGTCTCTCCAGGCTGTCAAGAAATCACAAACTAACTCACATCGTTTGTATGTCATACTGTCCTAACTGTCTTGAATGCATGATGAGGGACACTATGAGCACGCTGATGCAAGACTCACAACACTAATGAGGTCGTAATGAGATCTATTGAGGAAAAGAAGAACCCTAGGAATAGAAACCTATCTGAGATAAAAGTAAACTAGCTACCGGTATGCATAATAGAATGAAGATTATTTGGTTATCTAGATGTAATGGAACAGGTTTGAATGATCGGATCGCTATACCTAGGACATCACAACAAGGGACCGACCAAGAGTTGTGGAATATGAAGAACCAGATAGCAGCCCACAAGTACCCCGAAATAACGTATTCGGATATCACCAATCGTCACTTGATCTAACCTACATCACTCTATAGTCAAGTTCCTCTTGTGTCGGACACTTGTTGTTTTCTTTTCGCAATCAATATTTATTCTTATGATCTAACTTTCGTGAGCCGGTGTTCTGTACCAAGACCCTTCCTTTTATGGTGTATTCTTTATTCTATGCTTTATTTCTAACACGCAGGCTACACCCACGTTTAAAGATTTTAATATTCTATCTTTGATGTAAGTTAACCCAGAGTTTTCGCGTGCGTTAACTTTTGCATCCAATGTGGTTCTAGAGGTGTTTGTTCTAGTCACCTAGACAAGCAGCTCTAAGTCAACTGTAAAAGCGGGAAATAGGCTACATTCTTTGTGGGCTTCTACGAGTCGCAAACTACACAATTGAAATTTCTTAAAGTGCTTGCAAGGTGAATACTGTTTGGAATTCAGGCGCAAGGTTCCTACACTAAACTTAGTCGTAGTTGTCAAGCTATTGCAAGATTTCGCTGCACCCTAGTGCCTGGTGTTTCAGTTGGCCGAGAGGCAGTTCCACAGACGAACGCCATTGCATTATGAACGCTGTTGAGAATCAGCTAAATTTGATTTGTGTCGAGAGCAGTTGGTATCTTATCAGCATTAAAAACACTGTGTATAGCACGAATGATATTAGACGTGTCTCCAAAATAGTAGTGGCACTTTCCCAATGCATCCAGAGCATGGAATACCCAGCCAGGGAGATACTGGAGCAGTATGGTTAATAAGCGAACAGTCTTTCGATATTCCATGGTAGACGATGACGCGAGTCTCGGGGTTCGTTAAGCACGATAGGGCAAAGCTGAGCGAGAAGAGTCTCAAGCCATGCCAAGGGCGTGGCGGTTGTCCAGCCCTTTTCACCTCCGATCTCGGAGCGAGAGGTGAACTTATACCTCGAATGTGCGCGCAGATTCGATTTTCGAGTATGCATTTCGCAGTATACGATCGATGCGCTACACCGGCGAAGACTAGACATGGGCGACTTGGAAGGCGATAGAAGGCAAGAGATTGCAACGAGAACAGGGCATGTGACCGACCGCAGCTAGCAGGAGTCGAAACCGAACAGAACAGAAATATCGAAGTCAAAGATTGAAGCACGAAGGCAGAGTAGAGTGTAGGGATGAGATACCACAACACCAACAACAACCCAATAAGGCTGTGTTCTCGCAAGGACTTCGAACCTTGGTCTTCCGTTGGAAATCGGCAATTACCTGGTACAGAATGAAGAATACGGGTGGAACTAGTCCAGTACTGGAGAAAAGAAGCAGAGAAGGTCTTGGTGACATCCTATGAGGCGTGTTGAGGACAGGAAGGGAATTCAGCGCCGAAGACAGGTGGAAAAACAAAGATGTGAGAAAGAATATGAACCGAGAGCAAAGGCGGAAGACCCTGGTTTATCGAAAGACGCAAAAAGATATTTGATATTGGCATTGTTGTCATACGCTTCGATTGATTGATATTAGTCGTTCTACAACAGGAAGACGAGGCCAACATCCACCGTTAAGGCCTCCTCACCATAACGCCACCAACGATCGCATCGGTTTTAATCACGACAGCCTCGGACAACGGGAAGTGGACAGGCCCACCCTTATCAGCAATGTCAGCATCTCGCCATGATACGAACTGTGCAATCGCCACGTGCATTCCCGCTCTCTACCGGCGAGATCTTCGGATGCCTGATCTCTCATTAGTTTGCTCGCAGCCAGGCCCTGAGAGGGCAGGCCTTAGTGGCGTCTACATTTTCGAATCCTGGCTATGGTCGTGATTGTACCTGTTGCTGATGCAGGAACACATGGTCGGCCGTTCTCCGCACATCAGGAGAGCGATCCCGAAGTCAAAGTATCGATTTGTAAGAGGCAATCATCCTTCTCATGCGGGTTCGAAGACATTGGACTCGAGATTATGGACCTGCCTTTCTCGGGCAGCTGTTTTGGCGCCACAAGGTTAGCTGTATGGCAAGTAAGGTTGTAAGGTTGCAACGTTCCGCGTCAGCCCAGTCGGCTAAACTAGTACACCATGGCCGCGGGATAAAAAACCCAAGCCATCCCTGCTTTCCGGCGGCCGAGCTTCTTTGTGGGCCGCATCACTCGCGACATTAGACCACAAGAGGCAGGAGACTTGATGATGAGGTTGTGCAGCAACTAGGATTGCATGGAGCCAGGTACGTGTGCGACAAGCACGGTGGGGGCAGGATGCGCTGCAATACAAATAAGCTTGCTGCCGTTCCTGGAGCTCTCGTTCGTTACCGACCCAATTCAATTGAGCTCTCACGAAGCTGGTCGCAACAATGGCACGTTACTTGAAGTTTGCTGCTGCGTTCGCCGCTACAGGCGCCGTTGCCATGACTCCAAAGTGCGTACAACACTCTCCAGCAGCATTGAAGGACGCGAATTCTAACGCAACGACAGGCAATTGATTAGCAACCCTCGACGCAGTGCGGCTGATCCCAGTCCTGATGGATCGGTAGCATTGCTCTCCGTGTCGGAGTATTCCTTCGAGGAGGGATCGGGGTCTTCGAGCATGCAGCTCATTGACCTCAAGACCGGCGAGTTCAAGGACGCTGGCTTGAACGTGAGCGAGATCAACGAAATCCATTGGCTGCCTGGCTCCGAGACGGGTATCATCTACATCAATGGCACCAACGAGGAGACGCCTGGTGGTGTCACCATCTGGATTGGCGACATCAATGACCCATCCGCAAGGTACGTGTCAAAACCCACGAGTTGGCTACGTTCCAGTCATTAACAATTATCAGCAAACTGGCTGCTTCGCTCGACGCGCCATACAACGGATTGAAGGTCGCCGCCACTGCTTCTGGAGACCTTCATTTCATGGTCAATGCGAAAGCCTACCCGAACGGCACCGCAATCAATCCCGAAACCGTAGTGGCCCCCAAGCATAGTGGCCGTCTTTACTCGGATATCTACGTTCGTCACTGGGATACCTGGCTAGACAACAACCGCTGGAACGTCTTCGCAGGAGCGCTGTCTGCGAACAGCAGCTACGCCCTAGCTGCTGGAGGCATGCGTAACCTTAACGTCGGAGTCAACTGGACCACCACCAGGTCTGAGACCCCCGTGCAGCCGTTCGGCGATTCTGGCGACTACGCTATTAGCCCTGACGGCACAAAGTATGCCTTCCTCAGCAAGGCCCCGCAGCTAAACAAGGCCAACTTCACCGCTAGCTACATCTATGTTGGTGCGCTCAGCAGCCCCGAGCTTCCTTATGCTATCAATGGTCCCGGTTCTGAGGCCTCCGAAGCTGGACATCAGGGCGCGTCTGGACTGCCGTCTTTCTCCCCTGACAGCTGCAAGCTCGCATACGTGCAGCAGGATGAGGACTATTACGAGTCGGATAGGTGGCAGCTGTACACGGTCGACATCAGCGCCGATGCTACCACCAGCAACCTCACCCCCCTCACTGCTGGCTGGGACCGCTGGGTTCAAGGACCGCTGACCTGGTCTGACGATGGCGAGTCCATTTATGTTACTGCAGAAGACCGGGCACGTGTAAAGATTTACGAGGTTCCCTTGTCCGCTGATGCGACTTTCCAGCCAGCCAACCTGACGGGCAACACATCTGTCTCTGCCTTCTCCCTTCTCGCTGATGGCTCGATCCTCGTAACAGCTTCTGCAATCTGGACGCCTACCGAGTACTACATCCTTGCCAACGGTACCAAGAACTCGCTCTTCTCTGCTAATCTTGTCGATGAGAACCTCGCTGGTCTCGGCCCGCACACCGTCTCGGAGATCTTCTTCAATGCCTCAGACCCCAACTACCACGATCTGATCCAAGCTTACGTTGTTAAGCCCACCAACTTCGTTGAGAACAAGACATACCCTCTGGCCTTCTTGGTACACGGAGGTCCACAAGGCTCATGGGCCAACTCATGGTCGAACCGCTGGAACCCCCAGGTCTGGGCTGATCAGGGCTACGTCGTCGTTGCTCCCAACCCAACCGGTTCAACTGGCTTTGGTCAGTACCTCACCAACGCCATCCAGGGCAACTGGGGCAGCTACCCATACTACGATCTTGTGAATGCGTGGACCTATGTTGACGAGAACCTATCGTTCGTCACCACCGACGACGGTATCTGTGCCGGCGCGTCCTACGGTGGATACATGACGAACTGGATCCAGTCCAATGACCTCGGCGACAAGTTCAGGGCCCTTGTCACGCACGACGGTATCTCCAACACCGAAGCTGCATGGACATCCGAGGAACTGTGGTTCATCCGCCACGACTACAACGGCACGATCTGGGAGTCGGACGCGTACAAGGAGTGGAACCCAATGAACCATATTGCCAACTGGAGCACGCCGCACTTCGTCATCCACAATTCGCTCGACTACCGTCTCCCCGAGAGCGACGGAATTGGTCTATTCAATATCCTCCAGGGTCTCGGCGTACCCAGCCGTTTCCTCTCGTTCCCTGATGAGAACCATTGGGTCCTAAACAGAGAGAACAGTTTGTTCTGGCACCAGGAGATCTTCAACTGGATCAACCATTACTCCAAGGGTACGCCGTTGGATAGTGAGGCGTGGGGCAACTGAGCACCGCGATCCCGTTGTATGATACGGTGCAGGCGAGGGCTGATGCAAGGTGTTGGCACTCCGTAAATGTCGCATGACGTTCAGTGTCACCAATGTAGAAAGCTGCATGTCGATGGCACGCCTGACATTTAATGATAATGAAACCATCTCAGATGATCCAAGTAGTTCCTGCTGTTTGATTGGTGTGCATGTCGTTGTGATAGTGGATGTTCGCACTAACTACGTGAAGTCAGTGCTGATTGTCCAGACTAATGAGCCGTTAGTACACATGCTTTGCGTTCTCTACGGCCTCGGTCTTTGCAGGGATTGGGCTATGGTCTCATGAGAACGAGCCTCGTGGAGACGCACTTCCACGCAACGGGGTCTGACTCGATATAGATATCTGTCGCGGTAAGCAAACGCCCAACTGTACTCATGCAGCGAGGAAACGCCCAGCTGTACTCATGCAGCCCGCCAAGTATATTGTCTTGTTCCCGGGAAAGAACGCCTGATCGAAATGCAAGTCGCTTTCCATGAGCAGATGCCCAGACTGGTTCCCGCTGTAAAGGTGTAAGGGTGTATGGGACACCTGCATACATCCATGACAGCCCTGCACGGCACTCCATGAATATTCAGAGTCTCGCGGGATTCCAGGCCAGGCATCTCGCGCGGTTCTTCGATAACATATCGGTCTGGGCACGCCATTGGGGAACTAGAGCACGCACAACGGCCCCACTGTCAGATGGACATGGGGCTGCCCATGCAAGTCGAGCTTCCAGAAAGATTGCGTGTGGGATCCATCTCGACTCTTCAGGCTTCGACAGCGATAAGCATGGCGTGTTGGGATTGCCACAAGTCTCTCGATGCCCGTCATGGTAAGGCATCCACGGCGTGAGCGGATTACTTCACTTGGCAATGTCACTGTCCTCGAAGCGAGCGGAAACCTGCGGTCCAAAAGTCAATCAGCGGAGGGGGATTACCTTGCAAAGGGTAGGAATGTCAAGCACAACCAATAACAAGCACGGCGCCTCGGTGGTAGTGCCCGAACGGGAGAGATGATAAGCACTGATGCCGATGCGCGCCGTGTCTTCTCGAAGTCTCCCAGAACACGGGACCCGAGCTTGTTTACCTACCCTGTTTCATTGGTCGGTTCCGAATGAGACGTTGACAACCTGCCTGTTCCAGCGCAGTGTGGCACAGTGAACGTTCGTGTGTGTGGGGAACAGCCGAGGAGTACGAAGCGCCCAAAAACGCCGTGAACTTGGCGCCCAGTCGGAGCGGTAGTGGGTTGCTACACCAAAGCATGCGACTCGGCGAGTTACTGAGTTTCTGACCACGGTTTGCTCTAGACAGAGGGTGTTGTTATCGCGCTTTCCTCGAGACGAGGTACATCCATTGCGAGAGGGGTATGCAGGACGCAGAACCGTGGATAAATTACGTGGCGCTGCGCATCTGCGCACTACGACGTCCAGATAAGAGGGAGCTAGTAGCGGATGTCGCGATGGCTCTGGTCCCTTAACTTTGGTGATCAGCCAATCGCCAAGACTCGAAGCAACGCCGCCAGCATCTCTTCCCTGGTCTTAGCTCTGTCAGTGGCTTGATAACGAGACACCGTTCGCTCAGAACCTACTATTAGCGCGATTGTAACGTCGCGTTGGTACTCACCTGCTTGAAACAGAGAGGCCGGCCAAGACGCAACTTCTCCGCTCTTCGCCGCCGCCGTTTGCATGGGTAGAGTATTAATTGTGTGCTTCCCCTCTGTTTGCGTTCCAGCAGGCAGCCCGTTCTCCCGCTCGTCAACCTGCAATCGACCCATTAGTCACTTGTCACTATGAGTTCTGCCGGAGGACCCAACATGGTCGACATGGCCATGTCCGCTGAGCCCAAGATCGCCACACCACTGTACGAGTTGAGCGAGAAGCAGGCCCTCGCGCACTCCAGCAACTCATCGAGTGTCGCCGCGCCCCCCGTCGAGTTCGAGGCCGACTTGGAGGGCGAAGAGCCCACCGCAGAGGAGCTCATCACGTTGCGCCGTGTTTCAGGCAAGATCCCATGGACTGCTTACACCATCGCCATTGTCGAGCTTTGCGAGCGTTTCGGTTACTACGGGTCCCAGGTGTTATGTATGTTGTCTGCATGTCGACCTCCTAACAAGTCACTGACCATGTGCAGACACCAACTTTGTTCAACAGTCACTCCCCGTGATCGATGGCGTTGTTTCGAGGACTGGAAAGGACCCACGTACTGAGGGTCAGCCTGGTGGTCTCGGTCTGGGCCAGCGTGCCTCGTTCGGTATCGGTACCTTCAACTCTTTCTGGGCCTACACAACGCCCATCCTCGGTGCCATCATTGCCGATGAGTACCTTGGTCGCTACAACACAATCTTCATTGCCATCGCCTTCTCCATCATTGGCCACATTCTACTGGTTATCTCGGCTATTCCCGCAGTGCTCACGAGCGGCAATGCGATTGCACCCTGTACGTTATCCCACCTTTCAACAATATCGTCAACTCGCTAATTCGATGCAGTCATTCTTGGTGTTATCGTCCTCGGTTTCGGAACTGGCGCTTTCAAGGCCAACGTCTCACCCCTGATTGCAGAGCAATACCGCCAGACCAAGCCCCGTGTGGTCATCGACGCCAAAACTGGCGATCGTGTTATCTCAGACCCCAACATTACCATCTCTCGCATTTTCCTGTACTTCTACATGTTCATCAACGTTGGATCGCTCACCGGCCAGATCGGCATGGTCTACGTTGAGAAGTATGTTGGATTTTGGTTGGCGTGGTTACTCCCCACCCTCCTGTTCTGCTGCTGCCCCTTCGTCCTCTGGTTCTGCAAGGGAAAATACCATCTCAGCCCGCCCACAGGCTCAGTCCTTACTCGTGCCATCAAGCTGTTGTCCCTTGCGACCAAGGGCAAGTGGTCTGTCAATCCCGTCCAGACTCGCAAGAATTTCAAGAGCGAACACTTCTGGAATGATGTCAAGCCCAGCCACCTTGGCAGCAGCAAGCCTAGATGGATGCAGTTTGACGACGCCTGGGTCGACCAGGTTGCTCGTGGTCTCCGTGCCTGTTCTTGCTTTACATGGATCCCTCTCTACTGGCTCTCCTACAATCAGATGAACAACAACTTGGTCTCGCAAGCCGCCACCATGAGGCTCAACGGTGTACCCAACGACGTTATTACTAACCTGAACCCCATCTCGCTGGTCATCTTCATTCCTCTCGTTGACAACTTCCTGTACCCCGCTCTCCGCAAGTACAAGATCAAGTTCACGCCTATCAAGCGTATTGCTTTCGGATTCATCCTCGCCTCCATGGCCATGGTTGCTGCCTGCGTTATCCAGTATTACATCTACAAGGAAGGTCCTTGCGGTAGCCACATGAACTCCTGCGACGAGAAGGCTGACATCTCCGTCTGGGTTCAGGCCGTACCCTACGTCCTGGTCGGTTTCTCTGAGATCTTCACCTCCATCACTGGTCTCGAGTTTGCCTTCACCAAGGCGCCCAAGAACATGAGATCGCTTGTTACTTCGTACTGGCACTTCATGTCCGCCTTTTCCAACGCCATTGGTCAGGCTTTCGTCTCGCTATCTGAGGACCCGCTTCTTGTCTGGAACTACGGTGTCGTAGCCGTGCTCGCTTTCGCCGGTGGTGTTCTATTCTGGTTCCACCAGCGCGGCACCGACAAGAAGGAAGATGCGCTCAACATGCTTCCCGACTCCAACTACGTTGGCCGTGACAGGAGGCACAGCGCAACCGAGGTTGCCAATTCCACTGCTTAGGCTTGTTATGTGTTGGATACGTATGATCGATGTTCCTAACATGATATAACGGTATGTAATGCGTCTTGGGATGCAGAATGTGGACGCCATCTCAGTGTGGTAAGGGCCATGTGAAGTAAGAGTCGATGATACCTATTTGCCTTGATAGCTTTTTGTTAATGCACGAGAGGATTCCCTCGCTATACTTTCAATTATGATCTTACTGCACGTCGTGATGTTATTTTCTCATCTTTAATGACTGCCTATAACGTCGGTGAGCTCTCCAAGTCGTGTTATCTATCATGGATACTTGTGGTTCAATGAACGCTTCAAAAGCTTGCAAGGTGCTTGAATGGAAGTGAAGGTGTATAATTGGGAAGTTGGGCCATGCAAGCGTAGAATGCACAAAACGCATCTAGATTCCGGCATTAGTTTGGAGAGTGAGGCGAAGTCTGATGACTTCGTACGATAATGCAGTGGAAGATTGCCGACCGGTGCGTCCTGTCTTGGTCTTTGATTGCTTTGCATGCCCTAGTTTTGTTGTTTGCTGTCATACTAGAGATCGCATAGATGGTACGTTGCGATATCGGTGGGGAAATGCTCTTGACGGCGACGTGGTACAGGTCAATTGCTGCTGCTGTGGCGGTCGTGGCTGCTGCGAATGTGGCGGCTGCTGCATTATTCTTCTTGACTCGGTTGTTGATTCGTCCACCACAATGTACTGTCCTGTTCGACGTCTGTGTCTTCCGCTGCATCTTTGTCGTTCTTTCGGCGGTTTCATGGCTCTGCCGTGATGTAGGCTTTTCGAAGCTCACAGCTGAGCGAGATGGGAGCCGAACGGAGGCCATTGTTTGGGGTGTGTATTTGAGGACGAGGTTGTTGAGGCGAGGTGAGCTGTTACGAAGTTTGACTTTTCATGCTGCCCCGACGGGATTAGCAGGTGGGGTCAGATCTGGTATGAGACGGCAGGTGCGGTGGACGGCAGTCATGATACTCGAACTTGTCTTCTCTTCTCTTCTCTTCGCTAGCAAGGAGCAGCCGCCTAACAGCATGTCTGCCGATCTTGGCTCATGTGGTGTACTTGGAGCAGCCGTTCAACAGCGTGTCTGTAGATCTGAGTCACTTGCCACCTAACGATGGAGTTGCACTTTGTCGTGTGCATGTTCTTATGCCGGTGTTGGGGCTTCATACTAAGCTGACTCCAAGTACGTCTGCTGTGGGGACATACCTAGCGATATTTCCATTCTCTTTGTAGACTAGATATTGACAAGCAGGCAGAGTTCTGTGCAATATCCAAAGGACGTGTCTTTCCGCTGAGCCCAGCGCCCGGTTAATGTACTGCCGGTATGCAAGTGCACATTGTTGTTCGTGTCTGTATCTTTCTGCGTATAAGAAGAGGGGCAGCTTGATAGAGCTCAACGGAAGACAAGTGTCACAGGCATGTCTGCGAGGGACTATATGTTGATGAGACGTTGAGGTGAGAATGATACGTAAGATCCTTATGTGAGATTGCTAAAAAGCGCTCTTAGCGTGTGAGATACATCAATCCTACAGCACGTAATTTTGTCTATTGGGTGACAGGATTTGATAGTTCTGTTTGCGCACGTCGTTTGCCTGGCGTTAAGTCTTCTCCTCGTTCCCGCCCTCCGATTCTCCTCGTCCCTACCGTCCATCTTCTTATCCTCCCGAAGCTGACTGCTGTACCCTACACCCAACTCAGTGACTGGAGCGCACAAGATGACATACCCCAACCGCCAAAAGAAGGCGGCACAACAGTCTACCCACAGCATACCAGCAGCAGCAGAAAGACCAGTGAGCCACACAGAAACGGTAATCTCGTTTATGAGTTCTCTTTTTCAGGCCATGCTCGAGCACTTATAGAGTCTGAGATAAACTTATATCACGTCGGGCAAAACACAATTATATCGAACCCAATTATATTGTACGATGAAGCTTGGCGATTTGTCCTCAGCATGTCACTGAAAACATAATGTACAAGGCTGTTCGACAATGCTAAAAGCACCGGGCGGGAGTTTCAAAGAAAATGAGGAATCGAGAACGATAATAATCATTCTTTCGTACAACCCATAATCGTGCAATCTTGGGTCAAAGTCGTGTACGGATACGTTTGAAACAGAAGAGCGGTGATACAAGTAGTGTACAAAATGTTGTTACAAAGAATAGGAGATACAGACTTGTACCAAGGAAGAGACATAAGCCATGCGCCAGAACCCAGATCATAGAGTATTTTGCCGTACTTACCGGTACTGCCGTTCAAGGCCTGTGCGTGTAGGTCGAATGAGTTCGATTGCGTGCCAAGGAGAGCTTCGATGGTTATCTGACTATCTTTCCATGCCGAGAAATGAAAAGCTGCTCATCGCCAAATTGTCCATGGCTGCTTTTGTATCCGAATCTGTGCCATCAATTGCTTTGCTCCTTCACGATGCCCCAACACCAAAGACACAACATCTGGTGAGTATCGAGTCCACACAAGCAAAGTCCTGTCTGTCTCTTGGGTGTGCAGGCCTTGTATTGTCGAATTTCTTCTTCTTCCCTCTTAAAGCAGGGTAAGCATGTCCAACGATCCAGAAAGTGCGCCCTCAACGTACATTGGCAGGGTTTGATTTCAGAGACCGTTGACGTGTTAGTTGGACGAAGCCAAGAGAGCTTTCGTCCAGGCTGAAGAACATCCGGACCCTTCGATGCTTTAAGAAAGAAACACACCTTGCACAATGAGATTTTGCGTGCTTCAGTCGTATGGCAAAAGGAGCGAAGGACTGGCGATGGAACTCCATGGTAAGAGGAGGTGGATACTTGTTGTAGCGAACACTTCCCCAGGTTGAGGTCAAGAATCTCACTGAGAGATTCAGGGTCGGCAAAAGATGCATCCTCTAATGGGACGTCAAGAAAGCCTTGATCATGATAGGGGCTCGTATAACCGGTTGAAGAATTTTGCCATTGGGGGGCGGTGTGGTCTTCAAGTGCGAGGTGATGAGGACTAAGTATCGAAACCTCCAGAGGTTCAAGAAGTACGAAGCCACTGTAGTTAGGCAATTCGTCGGAATCGCTCGGAGTTTCGTAAATGCTTTGGTACACGCAGTGGATACGGCATTCATCGCAGGTCGCCAATTTGCATTTTACACACGGCTGTGATCTGACATGGCGTCTCTCAGCTTTCGTTCCGCATTCGACGTACTCGGTACACTCGTAGGCGTAGAAGAACATTGATTTGGAATGACGGTTGTTCCGAATTTGGATCCCTCGACCAGAACAGTTTAACTTTCCTAGAAGATTGTCCATGCTGCTGGCTCGAGGGAAAATGGTATGATAGGCCGCTTTTGATGATAGTGCTAAAGACAACAGGTCTTCCGGGAACAGATTCGTAGCGATGCTCTCCAGTAGCCCGTATTGCTCGAGGATACGGACAAGCAAACACGATGTTGTGCCATCGTCTTGAGTTTCCATTTTCTTCCGTGCACTAGATACGGCTGGTTCTTGCGATCGCTTGCGCTTCATGACTGGACCTGGTTGTTCCGGCTGCTGCACTGGCTGGCGTGATGTGCGCTGTTACCCGCTATAAATAGGACTCGGGTCTACTGAATTGTATAAAATACCTTTGTCAGTGGTGAAAGACAAAGAGTAGTGAACACGTGTGGCACGGTGCTCTTTGGGCCGGTGAAAGCCCAGGCAGCGTGTGGTTGAATCTAGGGAAAGACCATACTATAGTCGCGCGTACATCAAGTAAAGCTAGAGAGCTAGGAAGCCGCGATGGACAACATGGCGCTCGTGAAACAAGCGCCTGCCTGCGTACGTTTCGGACATCTTGTATTTTATCTTGAAGCAGACCGCCATGAGAGTGAGGATATTGCATGGTAGAATCAAAATTTACACGACGTACATCGTAAAGTTTCTCAAATTCACAGTCCTATCAGCTTGTCTCTACCATACTTCTGTTCTCAGATCTGAACCCATTTTGTATTATTGTGCGGTTGAAGATGATATCGGGTAGGTTCGGAACACTCGTGCGCAACATGCATTAGTTGAAGAAGGAAGAAAGCTTCGGTGATAGCACGGCTTATGCCGAAACAGTAATGAGACGTTATTAGGAGTAGAGACAAGATCTGAAGATTTCCAGCTCTATGAAGGCACGAATCACAAGACCAATAATTACTCCGGGGAATTACGGAGGTCTTCACGCTAAGGCAATGTGCGATTATGTAACATGCCTCGGTTCTCGACGATCGGCACTCGATGCTTTCTGTTTTTCAAGCTTTTGCGATACATCTGTCTTACACTAAATTGACTACATTGTCTCCAGAACGTAAGTGTAGCTGCCATGTATATTGTCCCTGCAAGTCTTATGTGTCAACGTTGTCATCACTCTTCCTTCAACCATTTGCGTAGGCACGGCAACTGTGGTTTACAATATCAAAAGAAATGTTCGCGAACCTTTTTGCTATACAGCGTGCATCTAAATGTACAGGTTGTAATAAAGGCTGTTGTAAGACAAGTAAGACTAAAATGTCCGTTCTGACTTAGCTTTGAGTGGCTTGCTTTATGATTTGACTCGTAGTCATGATCAATCTTGATACTTACAAGTCATCCTACACCCAATTTTCTTATAAAATCTTCCCTAATTTGTTCTTGACGTTCCATCCATACTTATAGTACACGCACTAGCTACAGAAAAGCTCCACATCCTTCACCTAGATGGTCTTAGCTTTGCATACACACTGCCATTCCAAACTGACTTCCTGTCTTGCTTTCCAAAAAGTTCAAATTCTTTTCTGAGACTTCAATGTTTGGCGATCTTAAACAATCGACACACATGTAGTATCTGCACATCCTAGCTAAGCGGCGAAACAGTTTGGCTAATATATTGTTAATGTCGCTTAGCAACATCTGATGCTCAAGTTCTGTACGAAGGCTATTAGAGAAATATACTGGCATGACATGTATTGAGATTGAAGGGGTATAAAACTAACCCGATGAGCATGGAGCGAGCATTTTGTTGGAAGGTGATCCAAACCCGATCTCAGAATCAATCACCAAATCTAAGAATCAAATAGCGAACAATCTTGATGCGTCCATTAAGTGTTGCTACAAGAACTCAATTTCATGAATGTCAATAGAAACATCAATATATATATATATATGTATCCACAGAGTAAAATTAAGGTGTCTACCGGAGCTGGGGCTGTTCCTCATTCTCGAGATGTGTATTTGACACAATCTACTCCCTGCGCTGCCTTGATGAATAGAGGGATATTTGACCTACGAAGAAAGTCGCGATAGCTGTTACCGCAACGACAGTATACGTAAGAGCGACCTAAGACATGGTTGTCAGCATACACGTGTTCGATCTCAGGAGATGGGATATCGTACCTTGAAATCATCGTCCCAAATCTTTGCGGACTGGAGATGTCTAGTGGCCGACCATACGTGTAAGAACAATCCTACGATCATGCAAAGCGTTGATGTAGTCAGGAACATGACCGGCATCTGCCATGTGAAGACCTGGAGGAGGCTAGGTTGTCGGCGTCCCGTCTTCGTCGAGCGTCGTCGTTCACCGTTGGTCTTGGCTAACAGTCTACGCAAATTCTCCAACCCGTCACGGTGCGCAGAGATACGATGCAGACGTACAGTTTGATCCGCTGCAGTCAAAAGACTGAAGAGGGAGAGAATGATGCCGCAATACCAGGAGGTTCGGATTGGCCATGGTGATTGTTGTCCGTTAGGAAGGATATTGGGCCAGCTTCCAGTCGAAGTGAGAACGCCAGCAAGAAGTGCAGACTATCGGATATGTGAGTGAGCAGTTCATTCGTCTGGTTTGCCAGTATGTTGTACACGTTACCATGAATGCTTCAAGTGCGCAATGCACAACGAACAGCATCCCAACGTAAGACAAAGGATTTGCGAGAATAGACACGTACCACAACACCCACAAAACTGAGCTCGCTCAGTTTGTTATCTCTCCATCGTTTAGTCAGCTCATCCTTCTCTTTTGGATCCTCGGTGTTGAGCAAGATTTCAATCGGATCATAGGTCGAAGAGTCAGGTGCATAAATGCCACCGCCGAAGAAACGCAGAAACGTCCAAATGCTCCTCTTGTCTCCCTCTTTCGAATTTGATCGCGTCTCATGCGAAGAACCACCTAACATCGGTGTATGCTCGCTAGCTCTGCCATCTTCGGCATCTGAATCATACGTCATCTCTCGGAACGTTTTTCGGTGACCGTTAACGTTTCTATGGGCGTGAGAACTCGGACCGAGATGTGGAGAAGGATGTCTGAAGAAGTGTAATAAACATGCGGGGGCAGTCTCTGTCCATGTACTTTTTGTGAGACTGCCTCTAAGCGCATGGCCGTGACCGTGACCGTGACCCATGACATGCCGGTTCGCTTTCCCAGCCAACGGCCGCGACCCTAAACTCGATCCGATTGGAAGATACAACGCATGATCTTGGCTCTCCTGTCGCAACTGTTTGTTGTCTAGAGAGAGTGCGAACTCGCGCATGTATAGATGCTAGGTATACGGATGCATAGGCAGGTGCTGCTTACAGCAAGGATTGCCGCGGTTCTTTCCGCACTCGACTTGGCAGAGAAGGATGATGACGTTCCTCAACCACTCGCGGGGCATATAACAAAGTAATTCTCAGAAATCACATCATCACAAAGACAATTGCAATCACAAAAATGGCAACCAGCAAAAAAGATTTGTACGTCGGAACCGACAAGCACCGTTGGTGGAAGGAGGCAGTGGTGTACCAGGTGAGCTTGAAGATGATTGGTCGAGGTGTGTAGTTGATCAGGTTGATAGGTTTACCCAGCATCTTTCCTCGATACCAACGGGGATGGATGGGGAGATGTTCCTGGTATCACGCAAAAGCTTGATTACCTGAAAGATTTGGGAGTCGATGTGATCTGGATATCGCCCATTTACAAAAGCCCGCAGGCAGATATGGGCTACGACATTGCAGATTACGAAGATATTGATCCAAGCTATGGAACCCTAGAAGATGTGGACAATCTTATCAAAGAGATCAAGAAGCGTGGCATGAAGCTGGTCATGGACCTTGTTGTCAACCACACTTCGGAGGAGCACGCCTGGTTCCTGGACTCACGATCCTCAAAAGAATCATCCAAACGAGATTGGTACATCTGGAAACCGGCGAAATATGACGCTGATGGCAATCGTCAACCTCCCAACAACTGGGCCCAAATTCTAGGCGAAGCTAACTCAGCCTGGACTTGGGATGAAAAGACGCAGGAATACTACTTCTCACTTTTCACGCCTGAGCAGCCTGATTTGAACTGGGAGAACACTGCAGTCCAAAATGCTGTTCATGATGTTCTACGCTTTTGGCTTGATCGTGGTGTTTCCGGTTTCCGCATGGATGTCATCAATTTGATCTCCAAAGTCCAAACGTTCGCGGATGCAGAAATTATAGTGAAAGACAACAAGTACCAACCTGGCGACAAATTCTACGCCAACGGCCCACGACTGCACGAGTTTCTCAAAGAGATCAACCGCAAGGTATTGTCAAAGTATGACACGCTGACAGTCGGAGAAATGCCGTTTGTCCGCGACGAGGACGAGATTATCCAGGTCGTTGGAGCACAAAATGAGGAGCTCAACATGATTTTCTCCTTTGATCTAGTGGACATCGACAACGTTCCAGGAGACTTCAAGTACACTCTCCATCCATGGGATGCAAGGGATCTGAAAAGGGTTGTGAGCAGGCTCCAGCGCCTGATGCTCGAGCGCGATGGCTGGAACTCACTCTTCGTGGAGAACCATGACCAGCCACGGAGTGTTAGCAGGTACACAGACGACAGCGACGAGTGGCGTGAATATGGCGCCAAACTTCTTTCACTCATGCAGACTACTCTCGCCGGTACTTTGTACGTGTACCAAGGCGAAGAAATTGGTATGAGGAATGTGCCTGAGAGCTGGGGTCCGGAGGAGTACAAGGACATCGAGAGCATCAATTTTCTCAAGAAGTATTTAATGACCTTCTCGCCCCTACAATATCAGGTGCTAACAACAGATAGATACCGCGATCTTTACCCCGGTGATGAGGAAAAACAAGCTCTAGCTCGGAAGATCATGCAACGCAAATCCCGCGACAACGCTCGTACCCCAGTGCAATGGACATCCGATGCCCACGGGGGGTTCACCTCACCTTCTTCCAAGCCCTGGATGCGCGTAAATGACGACTACAAATCCATCAACGCCGCCGCCCAACTCGCAGATCCCAACCCCTCTCCCGGCACACTCTCCGTGCATGCGTTCTGGAAACGAGCGCTTGCAAACCGCAAACAAAACAAAGACGTTTTCGTATACGGCGATTTCGAAGTGCTGGACCCCGAAGACAAGAAGGTTGTTGCGTATAGGAGGTGGAGTGAGAAGAGTTCATTCATTACAGTGTTGAACTTGAGCGGCGAAAAGGTAGCGTGGGAGAAGCTGGGTGATCTGAAAGTGAAGAAATGGGTTGCTGGGAACTATGATGAGAGGGAGCTAGAACAACGGGCGTTGGGTGGCAAGGTGGAATTGAGACCCTGGGAGGGTGTGTTGGGGATGCTCGAATGAAGTCAGGGACAAAGAAGTAACTTCGATTGCTGTTCTTCGAATGGAAGGACTATCGTAGCAGCAATGACGATTAAATCACTTGCGTCATACTTCATTATGCCTGTCCATGTATGTCCTACATTCTCACCAACTGCCTTATTCAAAGGGCTTGCTCGATATCGGTCGAGCCTTCAACATTGTCCTTAGTCATTCTCGGTTTTCTGGCTCTGTCCAGGTTGATCGGGCCAGCATTCCCACCGCAAGCCTCTCATCTATCTCTTCTTTTTCTCATCTCTCTCGCCCCTTCTTTTCTCCTCCCTCTCCTTTCCCTCCACCCTACCCGTGATCTTCTCCTCAAAGACTTCCGGATGCAGTGTCCTACCCGTCTTATCACGAAACCTCCAACTAAGCCTATCCCACACCATCTGAGAATCCTGCTGCAAGATCTTCGCAATCAAGCGTAAGTCATCGCCGGAAAACGTGTCGTTGGGCTTGACTTCGAACTCGAGGGGGGCGGCTCTCGCAGCATTTGCGGAACCATGTACAGAGCCGTTCTTAGACGGTTTTTTGGAGCCCTTCTCGGAAGGGGTGCGGATGGTAGGTGCTGGGGTGGGGACTTTGGGTTCAGACACAGCTACGGCAGGTGGAGCGTTCCACGGGTTGGCCTCGGCGATGCCATTGTTGTTGTTCTGGTCGGCGTTCGTAGTCCATACGTCGCCAGCAACCCCAGTGTTACCTGAATTGTCCCAAGAGTTCCCTGCATCTCCACCGCCGTCAGGTTTGTTGTTCCATCCGTTATCTCCAGTAGCAGCGTCTCCACCTCCTATATTTGTGTCTCCCCATCCACCGCCTGGCCCAGAATCGTTGGCCCCGTCCCATCCTCCCCCGTTACCAGTGCCATTGGCATCAGCGGAAGTGCCAGGTGCTCCCCAATCTCCCTTGCCGCCACTCACGTCGCCACCAGCTCCCCAAGTATTATTGTTCGCGTCCCCAGCGGCTTCCCAAGTATTCTCGCCTCCAGTAGCATTCGCATCAGTAACCCAATTTTCACCAGTGTCTGCATTCCAGGCATTGGCTGCATCTCCACCAGATGGCTCATCCTTCTTCTCTTCCTTCTTTTCCTTATCCTCCTGGTTCTGGTTCTGGTTCTGGTTCTTGCCCTTGTCCTGGTTCTTATCCTTGTTCTTCTGCTTCCCGCCACCGCCCTTGACATTGGCCGGCTTCCAGTCTTTGGGCTTGATAGTATTAAAGCGATCTTTGCATGCATTTCCTGCTTTGCCAATCTCTTCGCCAATGACAGCCCAACTGATACCTGCATTGTTCGTCTTCATATCCAGAATCTTGGCATCTTGCTCCTGAGTAAAGCCGTCAGAGTCGGGAGTCTCCTTCTTCGACTTGGAGGACTTCTTCGACTTTACGCTTGCTTTCTCGGCGTCGGGTGCAAGCGCGCCGAATAGACCAAGCATGTCGCCAGTGTCTTCAACTACGTCGCCCTTCTTTGAGGCAGACTTCTTGGATGGTGCTTTGGACGGAGCTTTGGCTGATGCCGCTCGCACCGATTGCTTCGCCGATGGGACCTTGGCAAGGTTATCTGCAGTGAGACGGGGTTTGCCCGAGCCGGTGAGCTTGCCTCGGCGGCCATCGCTTGCTACCCACTCCACGACTCCGCCGGGAGTGGTAACCTGATTGATGTTAGTGATCGCGTATTACCTGAAGGGCCGGTGAGGCTCTATACCATGTCAGCGAATGCATTGGGCTTGGGCGGCTGGGGTGGTGGTGGGGGTCTCTGCTCTTTGAATGGCTTATCGCTGAAGCCGAGGATGTACGCCATTGAGACGCGCTTTGCATGGTTGCTTTGGTCCGCCATGCTCATTGAGGTGCAAGTAACTGTAGGGCGTTTGGAGTATTGAAGTTGTGTGACCAAGTCTGAGACGACTGTTGACTAGATGTGGAGTGCCACCTGCAGCATAGCAAGGAAATATCAGGTGGGTTTGGATACTGCAAAGGCGAAAAGCCTGGCACCAGGATTGAGCCGTTTGCTGTAAAAAGGTGAAGAGGCGGGCGCCCAAAGTCGTCTTGGCGCGGCAAAGGGAAAGACAGCATCGCGACCGTGAACACAGAACCTTTGGAAAATGTAGAGTAGAACATCAAGGCAGGAGACAACGTTTGATCGATGACAAGGATACAATACATACGAAAGGCATCGTTATACAGATGCGTGTTTAACTTGCTAACAGTGACGCAAATGCTTGCTCTGATGCGACAGAGCAGGTAAGAATTGAAAAGGTGAATCTGGTATTGATTGATAGCATAGGAACGAATAACGACCAATTCATAAGTTATGCACTAAACCTATGTGAGAATGACGCTCTGCGAAGTGTGAGAATACTTTTCGCAGTCGATATTGCTACTCATAGCTTTTTACTGATTGAGAGGCGCGTCTCGCAATAGCGAGCCACTAGAACATGAGAAGACTGTAACGAAAAGAAGATGAACATATATAGATGCGATGTTGTGAGAGACGCGGCGCGTCGAGACTATGTGACGCATAAATTGGGACGAACAGGTCTTTTTAAAAACACGATATGGACATGTATACGTAATAAAGGTTGTTGGTATTCGTGTTGTTGATTTTTCATCACTAAAGAATTACAAAGCACTAAGGTACAAAATCAGGTAATTTACCCCGCAGCTTTGTTAGGTAAAAAACACAGAAGAAAGACTACATTTTACACTATAATACAGTATAAAACGTAAAGTAAATTTATATAAACTTAATATAAAATAACTATAGTTTATTTTTAAATAGGTAAGTAAATTTATACCTTATTTTATAATAAGTATATAAAGATATTTATAACTATTATATATTAAATTATACTATAAATAGTATATTTCTTAACTATTATAGCCTAGTAAGTATATTAGTAGAGGTATTTTTATACTATGTAGAATCTCTATTATTAAGTAAGACTTTAAGTACTACTACTACTTTAAGCTTAATTAGGTAGTAACTCTTAATATTACTATTAATATCCTAGAATACTCTACTAGGTAGTTAAAAGATACTAAAGATCTAGTTAAAGCCTATATTTATTACTATTAGTATTTTAATAATAAGTTATTTAACTTACTATATAAATAAACGTACTTCTATTTAATAAAAAAGAAATACGCCCTTTATAAAAAGCTTCTTTAATACTATTTAAACTTTTTTTTTAACCTATTACTTTTAAAGTTTATTATTAGTAGAGTAATTATAACTACTAAGTTAAGTACTATTTTTATTATAGTTAGAGCTAAAGTAGAATAAGTATAATTACTAAGTTAAGTACTATTTTTATTATAGCTAGAGCTAAAAGAAAAGATATACTCTTTATAAAAAGCTTTTCTATTACTATTTAAAACTTTATTATAGTATACTTTCTAGAAAGTATAAAGTAGTAATAAAGGGTATTCTCTCTATTAGTAAAGTTAATACTAATATATTTAACCTTTTTATTAAATAGATATATAAAAAGAAGCTATTAAAGAATATACTAATACCTTTCTTTTTAGTATATTATATCTCTATTAAATATTAGTTTTACTTTATAGTAGATATACTTCTAGCTTTTAGATAAAAAGATACTTTAATAAAAAAAGCTTTTTAAGTACTATTTAGGCTTCTTTTAAGGTATACTATCTA